>NW_027637411.1:0-108000 GCF_951216825.1 Electrona antarctica | reverse complement strand
ATAGTCCATGGTTTGGGACGGCATAATATATCATGTCATATTTTCATGATTTTGGGACACTATGTCAGAGCCAGGACTTGAACCTGCAGCCTCCTGATTACCAGGCAGGCTCTGTACCCAGTGAGCCACTGTGCATGCTGTTCTTAAAAGGCCGAATAGATAATGAAAGAAGAGCCAGAGACTTGTTTCCATTGTGGTTCATAAACATTCGAGCGTCTAGAGATAAACAACAGCAAAAGAAACAATAGACAAATGTCCTGTTATTTTATTTTTTGTATTTTATTTTTGTATCAATGTTGTACTCAAAGGGAACAGCAGACTGCATTGTGGCAGGTAGCAAGTAGATCAGTGACTTGGCACACTGGCTGCATGATCAGGAGATAGTGGGTTCAAACCCCACTCAAATCTTTACTTGCCAAAATCTGCCCTTGACCCCCATTCTGAATTTCTCAAATTTAAAAGCACTATATTTCTAAAACTATGAAACATTTCAAAGATTCCTTTTCAGGCAAACATGTCCACCGTAAGATGAACCTAAGTAGGCTTGAATGGGGTTTCTAGGTGTAAGTATGTAGGACTAGTAGCATGCCAAAGTTTGTGCTATTGCCATTGAGAATGCATTGGGCGTTAAAGTTAAATAACTCAGAAACTACAAAACATTTCAAAGTAAAAAGTTCCAGCATGTGTCTCCACAGTAAGCTGAATTATAAAAAGTGTGAATGGAGTTTCTAGGTGAAAGTGCTTTTTTGACATGCCAATATCTGCCATTGAGCCCCATTGTAAAATTCTCAAATTTGAAAGCACTATATTTCTAAAACTATGAAACATTTCAAAGATTCCTTTTCAGGCAAACATGTCCACCGTAAGATGAACCTAAGTAGGCTTGAATGGGGTTTCTAGGTGTAAGTATGTAGGACTAGTAGCATGCCAAAGTTTGTGCTATTGCCATTGAGAATGCATTGGGCGTTAAAGTTAAATAACTCAGAAACTACAAAACATTTCAAAGTAAAAAGTTCCAGCATGTGTCTCCACAGTAAGCTGAATTATAAAAAGTGTGAATGGAGTTTCTAGGTGAAAGTGCTTTTTTGACGTGCCAATATCTGCCATTGAGCCCCATTGTAAAATTCTCAAATTTGAAAGCACTATATTTCTAAAACTATGAAACATTTCAAAGATTCCTTTTCAGGCAAACATGTCCACCGTAAGATGAACCTAAGTAGGCTTGAATGGGGTTTCTAGGTGTAAGTATGTAGGACTAGTAGCATGCCAAAGTTTGTGCTATTGCCATTGAGAATGCATTGGGCGTTAAAGTTAAATAACTCAGAAACTACAAAACATTTCAAAGTGAAAAGTTCCAGCATGTGTCTCCACAGTAAGCTGAATTATAAAACGTGTGAATGGAGTTTCTAGGTGAATGTGCTTTTTTGACGTGCCAATATCTGCCATTGAGCCCCATTGTAAAATTCTCAAATTTGAAAGCACTATATTTCTAAAACTATGAAACATTTCAAAGATTCCTTTTCAGGCAAACATGTCCACCGTAAGATGAACCTAAGTAGGCTTGAATGGGGTTTCTAGGTGTAAGTATGTAGGACTAGTAGCATGCCAAAGTTTGTGCTATTGCCATTGAGAATGCATTGGGCGTTAAAGTTAAATAACTCAGAAACTACAAAACATTTCAAAGTAAAAAGTTCCAGCATGTGTCTCCACAGTAAGCTGAATTTTAAAACGTGTGAATGGAGTTTCTAGGTGAAAGTGATTTTGACGTGCCACTATCTGCCATTATAAATTTCTCACATTTAAAGCACTATATTTCTAAAACTATGAAACATTTCAAAGATTCCTTTTCAGGCAAACATGTCCACCGTAAGATGAACCTAAATAGGTTTGAATGGGGATTCTAGGTGTAAGTATGTAGGACTAGTAGCATGCCAAAGTTATAATTTTTTTCGGACGGCATACTATAGCATGTCGTTTTTCGTGATTTAGGACTATTTGAAAAAAAGATGAAAATCATGAGAAAACGACATACTATAGTTCATGGCTTCGGACGGCATACTATAGCATGTCGTTTTTCAAGATTTTGGAGGATTTGAAAAAAAAGATGAAAATCATGAAAAAACGACATACTATAGTCCTTGGTTTGGGACGGCATAATATATTATGTCATATTTTCATGATTTTGGGACACTATGTCAGAGCCAGGACTTGAACCTGCAGCCTCCTGATTACCAGGCAGGCTCTGTACCCAGTGAGCCACTGTGCATGCTGTTCTTAAAAGGCCGAATAGATAATGAAAGAAGAGCCAGAGACTTGTTTCCATTGTGGTTCATAAACATTCGAGCGTCTAGAGATAAACAACAGCAAAAGAAACAATAGACAAATCTCCTGTTATTTTATTTTTTGTATTTTATTTTTGTATCAATGTTGTACTCAAAGGGAACAGCAGACTGCATTGTGGCAGGTAGCAAGTAAATCAGTGACTTGGCACACTGGCTGCATGATCAGGAGATAGTGGGTTCAAACCCCACTCAAATCTTTACTTGCCAAAATCTGCCATTGACCCCCATTCTGAATTTCTCAAATTTAAAAGCACTATATTTCTAAAACTATGAAACATTTCAAAGATTCCTTTTCAGGCAAACATGTCCACCGTAAGATGAACCTAAGTAGGCTTGAATGGGGTTTCTAGGTGTAAGTATGTAGGACTAGTAGCATGCCAAAGTTTGTGCTATTGCCATTGAGAATGCATTGGGCGTTAAAGTTAAATAACTCAGAAACTACAAAACATTTCAAAGTAAAAAGTTCCAGCATGTGTCTCCACAGTAAGCTGAATTATAAAAAGTGTGAATGGAGTTTCTAGGTGAAAGTGCTTTTTTGACATGCCAATATCTGCCATTGGGCCCCATTGTAAAATTCTCAAATTTGAAAGCACTATATTTCTAAAACTATGAAACATTTCAAAGATTCCTTTTCAGGCAAACATGTCCACCGTAAGATGAACCTAAGTAGGCTTGAATGGCGTTTCTAGGTGTAAGTATGTAGGACTAGTAGCATGCCAAAGTGTGTGCTATTGCCATTGAGAATGCATTGGGCGTTAAAGTTAAATAACTCAGAAACTACAAAACATTTCAAAGTAAAAAGTTCCAGCATGTGTCTCCACAGTAAGCTGAATTATAAAACGTGTGAATGGAGTTTCTAGGTGAATGTGCTTTTTTTTGACGTGCCAATATCTGCCATTGAGCCCCATTGTAAAATTCTCACATTTGAAAGCACTATATTTCTAAAACTATGAAACATTTCAAAGATTCCTTTTCAGGCAAACATGTCCACCGTAAGATGAACCTAAGTAGGCTTGAATGGGGTTTCTAGGTGTAAGTATGTAGGACTAGTAGCATGCCAAAGTTTGTGCTATTGCCATTGAGAATGCATTGGGCGTTAAAGTTAAATAACTCAGAAACTACAAAACATTTCAAAGTAAAAAGTTCCAGCATGTGTCTCCACAGTAAGCTGAATTATAAAACGTGTGAATGGAGTTTCTAGGTGAAAGTGATTTTGACGTGCCACTATCTGCCATTGTAAAATTCTCAAATTTGAAAGCACTATATTTCTAAAACTATGAAACATTTCAAAGATTCCTTTTCAGGCAAACATGTCCACCGTAAGATGAACCTAAATAGCTTTGAATGGGGATTCTAGGTGTAAGTATGTAGGACTAGTAGCATGCCAAAGTTATAATTTTTTTCGGACGGCATACTATAGCATGTCGTTTTTCGTGATTTAGGACTATTTGAAAAAAAGATGAAAATCATGAAAAAACGACATACTATAGTTCATGGCTTCGGACGGCATACTATAGCATGTCGTTTTTCATGATTTTGGAGGATTTGAAAAAAAGATGAAAATCATGAAAAAACGACATACTATAGTCCATGGTTTGGGACGGCATAATATATTATGTCATATTTTCATGATTTTGGGACACTATGTCAGAGCCAGGACTTGAACCTGCAGCCTCCGGATTACCAGGCAGGCTCTGTACCCAGTGAGCCACTGTGCATGCTGTTCTTAAAAGGCCGAATAGATAATGAAAGAAGAGCCAGAGACTTGTTTCCATTGTGGTTCATAAACATTCGAGCGTCTAGAGATAAACAACAGCAAAAGAAACAATAGACAAATCTCCTGTTATTTAATTTTTTGTATTTAATTTTTGTATCAATGTTGTACTCAAAGGGAACAGCAGACTGCATTGTGGCAGGTAGCAAGTAAATCAGTGACTTGGCACACTGGCTGCATGATCAGGAGATAGTGGGTTCAAACCCCACTCAAATCTTTACTTGCCAAAATCTGCCATTGACCCCCATTCTGAATTTCTCAAATTTAAAAGCACTATATTTCTAAAACTATGAAACATTTCAAAGATTCCTTTTCAGGCAAACATGTCCACCGTAAGATGAACCTAAGTAGGCTTGAATGGGGTTTCTAGGTGTAAGTATGTAGGACTAGCATGCCAAAGTTTGTGCTATTGCCATTGAGAATGCATTGGGCGTTAAAGTTAAATAACTCAGAAACTACAAAACATTTCAAAGTAAAAAGTTCCAGCATGTGTCTCCACAGTAAGCTGAATTATAAAACGTGTGAATGGAGTTTCTAGGTGAAAGTGATTTTGACGTGCCACTATCTGCCATTGTAAATTTCTCACATTTAAAGCACTATATTTCTAAAACTATGAAACATTTCAAAGATTCCTTTTCAGGCAAACATGTCCACCGTAAGATGAACCTAAATAGGTTTGAATGGGGATTCTAGGTGTAAGTATGTAGGACTAGTAGCATGCCAAAGTTATATTTTTTTTCGGACGGCATACTATAGCATGTCGTTTTTCGTGATTTAGGACTATTTGAAAAAAAGATGAAAATCATGAAAAAACGACATACTATAGTTCATGGCTTCGGACGGCATACTATAGCATGTCGTTTTTCATGATTTTGGAGGATTTGAAAAAAAGATGAAAATCATGAAAAAACGACATACTATAGTCCATGGTTTGGGACGGCATAATATATTATGTCATATTTTCATGATTTTGGGACACTATGTCAGAGCCAGGACTTGAACCTGCAGCCTCCTGGATTTCCAGGCAGGCTCTGTACCCAGTGAGCCACTGTGCATGCTGTTCTTAAAAGGCCGAATAGATAATGAAAGAAGAGCCAGAGACTTGTTTCCATTGTGGTTCATAAACATTCGAGCGTCTAGAGATAAACAACAGCAAAAGAAACAATAGACAAATCTCCTGTTATTTTATTTTTTGTATTTTATTTTTGTATCAATGTTGTACTCAAAGGGAACAGCAGACTGCATTGTGGCAGGTAGCAAGTAAATCAGTGACTTGGCACACTGGCTGCATGATCAGGAGATAGTGGGTTCAAACCCCACTCAAATCTTTACTTGCCAAAATCTGCCATTGACCCCCATTCTGAATTTCTCAAATTTAAAAGCACTATATTTCTAAAACTATGAAACATTTCAAAGATTCCTTTTCAGGCAAACATGTCCACCGTAAGATGAACCTAAGTAGGCTTGAATGGGGTTTCTAGGTGTAAGTATGTAGGACTAGTAGCATGCCAAAGTTTGTGCTATTGCCATTGAGAATGCATTGGGCGTTAAAGTTAAATAACTCAGAAACTACAAAACATTTCAAAGTAAAAAGTTCCAGCATGTGTCTCCACAGTAAGCTGAATTATAAAAAGTGTGAATGGAGTTTCTAGGTGAAAGTGCTTTTTTGACGTGCCAATATCTGCCATTGAGCCCCATTGTAAAATTCTCAAATTTGAAAGCACTATATTTCTAAAACTATGAAACATTTCAAAGATTCCTTTTCAGGCAAACATGTCCACCGTAAGATGAACCTAAGTAGGCTTGAATGGGGTTTCTAGGTGTAAGTATGTAGGACTAGTAGCATGCCAAAGTTTGTGCTATTGCCATTGAGAATGCATTGGGCGTTAAAGTTAAATAACTCAGAAACTACAAAACATTTCAAAGTAAAAAGTTCCAGCATGTGTCTCCACAGTAAGCTGAATTATAAAACGTGTGAATGGAGTTTCTAGGTGAAAGTGATTTTGACGTGCCACTATCTGCCATTGTAAATTTCTCACATTTAAAGCACTATATTTCTAAAACTATGAAACATTTCAAAGATTCCTTTTCAGGCAAACATGTCCACCGTAAGATGAACCTAAATAGGTTTGAATGGGGATTCTAGGTGTAAGTATGTAGGACTAGTAGCATGCCAAAGTTATAATTTTTTTCGGACGGCATACTATAGCATGTCGTTTTTCGTGATTTAGGACTATTTGAAAAAAAGATGAAAATCATGAAAAAACGACATACTATAGTTCATGGCTTCGGACGGCATACTATAGCATGTCGTTTTTCATGATTTTGGAGGATTTGAAAAAAAGATGAAAATCATGAAAAAACGACATACTATAGTCCATGGTTTGGGACGGCATAATATAGTATGTCATATTTTCATGATTTTGGGACACTATGTCAGAGCCAGGACTTGAACCTGCAGCCTCCGGATTACCAGGCAGGCTCTGTACCCAGTGAGCCACTGTGCATGCTGTTCTTAAAAGGCCGAATAGATAATGAAAGAAGAGCCAGAGACTTGTTTCCATTGTGGTTCATAAACATTCGAGCGTCTAGAGATAAACAACAGCAAAAGAAACAATAGACAAATCTCCTGTTATTTTATTTTTTGTATTTTATTTTTGTATCAATGTTGTACTCAAAGGGAACAGCAGACTGCATTGTGGCAGGTAGCAAGTAAATCAGTGACTTGGCACACTGGCTGCATGATCAGGAGATAGTGGGTTCAAACCCCACTCAAATCTTTACTTGCCAAAATCTGCCATTGACCCCCGTTCTGAATTTCTCAAATTTAAAAGCACTATATTTCTAAAACTATGAAACATTTCAAAGATTCCTTTTCAGGCAAACATGTCCACCGTAAGATGAACCTAAGTAGGCTTGAATGGCGTTTCTAGGTGTAAGTATGTAGGACTAGTAGCATGCCAAAGTTTGTGCTATTGCCATTGAGAATGCATTGGGCGTTAAAGTTAAATAACTCAGAAACTACAAAACATTTCAAAGTAAAAAGTTCCAGCATGTGTCTCCACAGTAAGCTGAATTATAAAAAGTGTGAATGGAGTTTCTAGGTGAAAGTGCTTTTTTGACGTGCCAATATCTGCCATTGAGCCCCATTGTAAAATTCTCAAATTTGAAAGCACTATATTTCTAAAACTATGAAACATTTCAAAGATTCCTTTTCAGGCAAACATGTCCACCGTAAGATGAACCTAAGTAGGCTTGAATGGCGTTTCTAGGTGTAAGTATGTAGGACTAGTAGCATGCCAAAGTGTGTGCTATTGCCATTGAGAATGCATTGGGCGTTAAAGTTAAATAACTCAGAAACTACAAAACATTTCAAAGTAAAAAGTTCCAGCATGTGTCTCCACAGTAAGCTGAATTATAAAAAGTGTGAATGGAGTTTCTAGGTGAAAGTGCTTTTTTGACGTGCCAATATCTGCCATTGAGCCCCATTGTAAAATTCTCAAATTTGAAAGCACTATATTTCTAAAACTATGAAACATTTCAAAGATTCCTTTTCAGGCAAACATGTCCACCGTAAGATGAACCTAAGTAGGCTTGAATGGCGTTTCTAGGTGTAAGTATGTAGGACTAGTAGCATGCCAAAGTTTGTGCTATTGCCATTGAGAATGCATTGGGCGTTAAAGTTAAATAACTCAGAAACTACAAAACATTTCAAAGTAAAAAGTTCCAGCATGTGTCTCCACAGTAAGCTGAATTATAAAAAGTGTGAATGGAGTTTCTAGGTGAAAGTGCTTTTTTGACGTGCCAATATCTGCCATTGAGCCCCATTGTAAAATTCTCAAATTTGAAAGCACTATATTTCTAAAACTATGAAACATTTCAAAGATTCCTTTTCAGGCAAACATGTCCACCGTAAGATGAACCTAAGTAGGCTTGAATGGGGTTTCTAGGTGTAAGTATGTAGGACTAGCATGCCAAAGTTTGTGCTATTGCCATTGAGAATGCATTGGGCGTTAAAGTTAAATAACTCAGAAACTACAAAACATTTCAAAGTAAAAAGTTCCAGCATGTGTCTCCACAGTAAGCTGAATTATAAAAAGTGTGAATGGAGTTTCTAGGTGAAAGTGCTTTTTTGACGTGCCAATATCTGCCATTGAGCCCCATTGTAAAATTCTCAAATTTGAAAGCACTATATTTCTAAAACTATGAAACATTTCAAAGATTCCTTTTCAGGCAAACATGTCCACCGTAAGATGAACCTAAGTAGGCTTGAATGGCGTTTCTAGGTGTAAGTATGTAGGACTAGTAGCATGCCAAAGTTTGTGCTATTGCCATTGAGAATGCATTGGGCGTTAAAGTTAAATAACTCAGAAACTACAAAACATTTCAAAGTAAAAAGTTCCAGCATGTGTCTCCACAGTAAGCTGAATTATAAAAAGTGTGAATGGAGTTTCTAGGTGAAAGTGCTTTTTTGACGTGCCAATATCTGCCATTGAGCCCCATTGTAAAATTCTCAAATTTGAAAGCACTATATTTCTAAAACTATGAAACATTTCAAAGATTCCTTTTCAGGCAAACATGTCCACCGTAAGATGAACCTAAGTAGGCTTGAATGGGGTTTCTAGGTGTAAGTATGTAGGACTAGCATGCCAAAGTTTGTGCTATTGCCATTGAGAATGCATTGGGCGTTAAAGTTAAATAACTCAGAAACTACAAAACATTTCAAAGTAAAAAGTTCCAGCATGTGTCTCCACAGTAAGCTGAATTATAAAACGTGTGAATGGAGTTTCTAGGTGAAAGTGATTTTGACGTGCCACTATCTGCCATTGTAAATTTCTCACATTTAAAGCACTATATTTCTAAAACTATGAAACATTTCAAAGATTCCTTTTCAGGCAAACATGTCCACCGTAAGATGAACCTAAATAGGTTTGAATGGGGATTCTAGGTGTAAGTATGTAGGACTAGTAGCATGCCAAAGTTATATTTTTTTTCGGACGGCATACTATAGCATGTCGTTTTTCGTGATTTAGGACTATTTGAAAAAAAGATGAAAATCATGAAAAAACGACATACTATAGTTCATGGCTTCGGACGGCATACTATAGCATGTCGTTTTTCAAGATTTTGGAGGATTTGAAAAAAAATATGAAAATCATGAAAAAACGACATACTATAGTCCTTGGTTTGGGACGGCATAATATATTATGTCATATTTTCATGATTTTGGGACACTATGTCAGAGCCAGGACTTGAACCTGCAGCCTCCTGATTACCAGGCAGGCTCTGTACCCAGTGAGCCACTGTGCATGCTGTTCTTAAAAGGCCGAATAGATAATGAAAGAAGAGCCAGAGACTTGTTTCCATTGTGGTTCATAAACATTCGAGCGTCTAGAGATAAACAACAGCAAAAGAAACAATAGACAAATCTCCTGTTATTTTATTTTTTGTATTTTATTTTTGTATCAATGTTGTACTCAAAGGGAACAGCAGACTGCATTGTGGCAGGTAGCAAGTAAATCAGTGACTTGGCACACTGGCTGCATGATCAGGAGATAGTGGGTTCAAACCCCACTCAAATCTTTACTTGCCAAAATCTGCCATTGACCCCCATTCTGAATTTCTCAAATTTAAAAGCACTATATTTCTAAAACTATGAAACATTTCAAAGATTCCTTTTCAGGCAAACATGTCCACCGTAAGATGAACCTAAGTAGGCTTGAATGGGGTTTCTAGGTGTAAGTATGTAGGACTAGTAGCATGCCAAAGTTTGTGCTATTGCCATTGAGAATGCATTGGGCGTTAAAGTTAAATAACTCAGAAACTACAAAACATTTCAAAGTAAAAAGTTCCAGCATGTGTCTCCACAGTAAGCTGAATTATAAAAAGTGTGAATGGAGTTTCTAGGTGAAAGTGCTTTTTTGACGTGCCAATATCTGCCATTGGGCCCCATTGTAAAATTCTCAAATTTGAAAGCACTATATTTCTAAAACTATGAAACATTTCAAAGATTCCTTTTCAGGCAAACATGTCCACCGTAAGATGAACCTAAGTAGGCTTGAATGGCGTTTCTAGGTGTAAGTATGTAGGACTAGTAGCATGCCAAAGTGTGTGCTATTGCCATTGAGAATGCATTGGGCGTTAAAGTTAAATAACTCAGAAACTACAAAACATTTCAAAGTAAAAAGTTCCAGCATGTGTCTCCACAGTAAGCTGAATTATAAAACGTGTGAATGGAGTTTCTAGGTGAATGTGCTTTTTTGACGTGCCAATATCTGCCATTGAGCCCCATTGTAAAATTCTCACATTTGAAAGCACTATATTTCTAAAACTATGAAACATTTCAAAGATTCCTTTTCAGGCAAACATGTCCACCGTAAGATGAACCTAAGTAGGCTTGAATGGGGTTTCTAGGTGTAAGTATGTAGGACTAGTAGCATGCCAAAGTTTGTGCTATTGCCATTGAGAATGCATTGGGCGTTAAAGTTAAATAACTCAGAAACTACAAAACATTTCAAAGTAAAAAGTTCCAGCATGTGTCTCCACAGTAAGCTGAATTATAAAACGTGTGAATGGAGTTTCTAGGTGAAAGTGATTTTGACGTGCCACTATCTGCCATTGTAAATTTCTCACATTTAAAGCACTATATTTCTAAAACTATGAAACATTTCAAAGATTCCTTTTCAGGCAAACATGTCCACCGTAAGATGAACCTAAATAGCTTTGAATGGGGATTCTAGGTGTAAGTATGTAGGACTAGTAGCATGCCAAAGTTATAATTTTTTTCGGACGGCATACTATAGCATGTCGTTTTTCGTGATTTAGGACTATTTGAAAAAAAGATGAAAATCATGAAAAAACGACATACTATAGTTCATGGCTTCGGACGGCATACTATAGCATGTCGTTTTTCATGATTTTGGAGGATTTGAAAAAAAGATGAAAATCATGAAAAAACGACATACTATAGTCCATGGTTTGGGACGGCATAATATATTATGTCATATTTTCATGATTTTGGGACACTATGTCAGAGCCAGGACTTGAACCTGCAGCCTCCGGATTACCAGGCAGGCTCTGTACCCAGTGAGCCACTGTGCATGCTGTTCTTAAAAGGCCGAATAGATAATGAAAGAAGAGCCAGAGACTTGTTTCCATTGTGGTTCATAAACATTCGAGCGTCTAGAGATAAACAACAGCAAAAGAAACAATAGACAAATCTCCTGTTATTTTATTTTTTGTATTTTATTTTTGTATCAATGTTGTACTCAAAGGGAACAGCAGACTGCATTGTGGCAGGTAGCAAGTAAATCAGTGACTTGGCACACTGGCTGCATGATCAGGAGATAGTGGGTTCAAACCCCACTCAAATCTTTACTTGCCAAAATCTGCCATTGACCCCCATTCTGAATTTCTCAAATTTAAAAGCACTATATTTCTAAAACTATGAAACATTTCAAAGATTCCTTTTCAGGCAAACATGTCCACCGTAAGATGAACCTAAGTAGGCTTGAATGGCGTTTCTAGGTGTAAGTATGTAGGACTAGTAGCATGCCAAAGTTTGTGCTATTGCCATTGAGAATGCATTGGGCGTTAAAGTTAAATAACTCAGAAACTACAAAACATTTCAAAGTAAAAAGTTCCAGCATGTGTCTCCACAGTAAGCTGAATTATAAAAAGTGTGAATGGAGTTTCTAGGTGAAAGTGCTTTTTTGACGTGCCAATATCTGCCATTGAGCCCCATTGTAAAATTCTCAAATTTGAAAGCACTATATTTCTAAAACTATGAAACATTTCAAAGATTCCTTTTCAGGCAAACATGTCCACCGTAAGATGAACCTAAGTAGGCTTGAATGGCGTTTCTATGTGTAAGTATGTAGGACTAGTAGCATGCCAAAGTTTGTGCTATTGCCATTGAGAATGCATTGGGCGTTAAAGTTAAATAACTCAGAAACTACAAAACATTTCAAAGTAAAAAGTTCCAGCATGTGTCTCCACAGTAAGCTGAATTATAAAAAGTGTGAATGGAGTTTCTAGGTGAAAGTGCTTTTTTGACGTGCCAATATCTGCCATTGAGCCCCATTGTAAAATTCTCAAATTTGAAAGCACTATATTTCTAAAACTATGAAACATTTCAAAGATTCCTTTTCAGGCAAACATGTCCACCGTAAGATGAACCTAAGTAGGCTTGAATGGGGTTTCTAGGTGTAAGTATGTAGGACTAGCATGCCAAAGTTTGTGCTATTGCCATTGAGAATGCATTGGGCGTTAAAGTTAAATAACTCAGAAACTACAAAACATTTCAAAGTAAAAAGTTCCAGCATGTGTCTCCACAGTAAGCTGAATTATAAAACGTGTGAATGGAGTTTCTAGGTGAAAGTGATTTTGACGTGCCACTATCTGCCATTGTAAATTTCTCACATTTAAAGCACTATATTTCTAAAACTATGAAACATTTCAAAGATTCCTTTTCAGGCAAACATGTCCACCGTAAGATGAACCTAAATAGGTTTGAATGGGGATTCTAGGTGTAAGTATGTAGGACTAGTAGCATGCCAAAGTTATATTTTTTTTCGGACGGCATACTATAGCATGTCGTTTTTCGTGATTTAGGACTATTTGAAAAAAAGATGAAAATCATGAAAAAACGACATACTATAGTTCATGGCTTCGGACGGCATACTATAGCATGTAGTT
Organism: Electrona antarctica; assembly: GCF_951216825.1. Taxonomy (NCBI): domain Eukaryota; kingdom Metazoa; phylum Chordata; class Actinopteri; order Myctophiformes; family Myctophidae; genus Electrona; species Electrona antarctica. The sequence continues at coordinate 95,187 of NW_027637411.1, read as the reverse complement.
TTTCATGATTTTGGAGGATTTGAAAAAAAGATGAAAATCATGAAAAAACGACATACTATAGTCCATGGTTTGGGACGGCATAATATATTATGTCATATTTTCATGATTTTGGGACACTATGTCAGAGCCAGGACTTGAACCTGCAGCCTCCTGGATTTCCAGGCAGGCTCTGTACCCAGTGAGCCACTGTGCATGCTGTTCTTAAAAGGCCGAATAGATAATGAAAGAAGAGCCAGAGACTTGTTTCCATTGTGGTTCATAAACATTCGAGCGTCTAGAGATAAACAACAGCAAAAGAAACAATAGACAAATCTCCTGTTATTTTATTTTTTGTATTTTATTTTTGTATCAATGTTGTACTCAAAGGGAACAGCAGACTGCATTGTGGCAGGTAGCAAGTAAATCAGTGACTTGGCACACTGGCTGCATGATCAGGAGATAGTGGGTTCAAACCCCACTCAAATCTTTACTTGCCAAAATCTGCCATTGACCCCCATTCTGAATTTCTCAAATTTAAAAGCACTATATTTCTAAAACTATGAAACATTTCAAAGATTCCTTTTCAGGCAAACATGTCCACCGTAAGATGAACCTAAGTAGGCTTGAATGGGGTTTCTAGGTGTAAGTATGTAGGACTAGTAGCATGCCAAAGTTTGTGCTATTGCCATTGAGAATGCATTGGGCGTTAAAGTTAAATAACTCAGAAACTACAAAACATTTCAAAGTAAAAAGTTCCAGCATGTGTCTCCACAGTAAGCTGAATTATAAAAAGTGTGAATGGAGTTTCTAGGTGAAAGTGCTTTTTTGACGTGCCAATATCTGCCATTGAGCCCCATTGTAAAATTCTCAAATTTGAAAGCACTATATTTCTAAAACTATGAAACATTTCAAAGATTCCTTTTCAGGCAAACATGTCCACCGTAAGATGAACCTAAGTAGGCTTGAATGGGGTTTCTAGGTGTAAGTATGTAGGACTAGTAGCATGCCAAAGTTTGTGCTATTGCCATTGAGAATGCATTGGGCGTTAAAGTTAAATAACTCAGAAACTACAAAACATTTCAAAGTAAAAAGTTCCAGCATGTGTCTCCACAGTAAGCTGAATTATAAAAAGTGTGAATGGAGTTTCTAGGTGAAAGTGCTTTTTTGACGTGCCAATATCTGCCATTGAGCCCCATTGTAAAATTCTCAAATTTGAAAGCACTATATTTCTAAAACTATGAAACATTTCAAAGATTCCTTTTCAGGCAAACATGTCCACCGTAAGATGAACCTAAGTAGGCTTGAATGGCGTTTCTAGGTGTAAGTATGTAGGACTAGTAGCATGCCAAAGTTTGTGCTATTGCCATTGAGAATGCATTGGGCGTTAAAGTTAAATAACTCAGAAACTACAAAACATTTCAAAGTAAAAAGTTCCAGCATGTGTCTCCACAGTAAGCTGAATTATAAAAAGTGTGAATGGAGTTTCTAGGTGAAAGTGCTTTTTTGACGTGCCAATATCTGCCATTGAGCCCCATTGTAAAATTCTCAAATTTGAAAGCACTATATTTCTAAAACTATGAAACATTTCAAAGATTCCTTTTCAGGCAAACATGTCCACCGTAAGATGAACCTAAGTAGGCTTGAATGGCGTTTCTAGGTGTAAGTATGTAGGACTAGTAGCATGCCAAAGTTTGTGCTATTGCCATTGAGAATGCATTGGGCGTTAAAGTTAAATAACTCAGAAACTACAAAACATTTCAAAGTAAAAAGTTCCAGCATGTGTCTCCACAGTAAGCTGAATTATAAAAAGTGTGAATGGAGTTTCTAGGTGAAAGTGCTTTTTTGACGTGCCAATATCTGCCATTGAGCCCCATTGTAAAATTCTCAAATTTGAAAGCACTATATTTCTAAAACTATGAAACATTTCAAAGATTCCTTTTCAGGCAAACATGTCCACCGTAAGATGAACCTAAATAGGCTTGAATGGCGTTTCTAGGTGTAAGTATGTAGGACTAGTAGCATGCCAAAGTTTGTGCTATTGCCATTGAGAATGCATTGGGCGTTAAAGTTAAATAACTCAGAAACTACAAAACATTTCAAAGTAAAAAGTTCCAGCATGTGTCTCCACAGTAAGCTGAATTATAAAAAGTGTGAATGGAGTTTCTAGGTGAAAGTGCTTTTTTGACGTGCCAATATCTGCCATTGAGCCCCATTGTAAAATTCTCAAATTTGAAAGCACTATATTTCTAAAACTATGAAACATTTCAAAGATTCCTTTTCAGGCAAACATGTCCACCGTAAGATGAACCTAAGTAGGCTTGAATGGGGTTTCTAGGTGTAAGTATGTAGGACTAGCATGCCAAAGTTTGTGCTATTGCCATTGAGAATGCATTGGGCGTTAAAGTTAAATAACTCAGAAACTACAAAACATTTCAAAGTAAAAAGTTCCAGCATGTGTCTCCACAGTAAGCTGAATTATAAAACGTGTGAATGGAGTTTCTAGGTGAAAGTGATTTTGACGTGCCACTATCTGCCATTGTAAATTTCTCACATTTAAAGCACTATATTTCTAAAACTATGAAACATTTCAAAGATTCCTTTTCAGGCAAACATGTCCACCGTAAGATGAACCTAAATAGGTTTGAATGGGGATTCTAGGTGTAAGTATGTAGGACTAGTAGCATGCCAAAGTTATATTTTTTTTCGGACGGCATACTATAGCATGTCGTTTTTCGTGATTTAGGACTATTTGAAAAAAAGATGAAAATCATGAAAAAACGACATACTATAGTTCATGGCTTCGGACGGCATACTATAGCATGTAGTTTTTCATGATTTTGGAGGATTTGAAAAAAAGATGAAAATCATGAAAAAACGACATACTATAGTCCATGGTTTGGGACGGCATAATATATTATGTCATATTTTCATGATTTTGGGACACTATGTCAGAGCCAGGACTTGAACCTGCAGCCTCCTGGATTTCCAGGCAGGCTCTGTACCCAGTGAGCCACTGTGCATGCTGTTCTTAAAAGGCCGAATAGATAATGAAAGAAGAGCCAGAGACTTGTTTCCATTGTGGTTCATAAACATTCGAGCGTCTAGAGATAAACAACAGCAAAAGAAACAATAGACAAATCTCCTGTTATTTTATTTTTTGTATTTTATTTTTGTATCAATGTTGTACTCAAAGGGAACAGCAGACTGCATTGTGGCAGGTAGCAAGTAAATCAGTGACTTGGCACACTGGCTGCATGATCAGGAGATAGTGGGTTCAAACCCCACTCAAATCTTTACTTGCCAAAATCTGCCATTGACCCCCATTCTGAATTTCTCAAATTTAAAAGCACTATATTTCTAAAACTATGAAACATTTCAAAGATTCCTTTTCAGGCAAACATGTCCACCGTAAGATGAACCTAAGTAGGCTTGAATGGGGTTTCTAGGTGTAAGTATGTAGGACTAGTAGCATGCCAAAGTTTGTGCTATTGCCATTGAGAATGCATTGGGCGTTAAAGTTAAATAACTCAGAAACTACAAAACATTTCAAAGTAAAAAGTTCCAGCATGTGTCTCCACAGTAAGCTGAATTATAAAAAGTGTGAATGGAGTTTCTAGGTGAAAGTGCTTTTTTGACGTGCCAATATCTGCCATTGAGCCCCATTGTAAAATTCTCAAATTTGAAAGCACTATATTTCTAAAACTATGAAACATTTCAAAGATTCCTTTTCAGGCAAACATGTCCACCGTAAGATGAACCTAAGTAGGCTTGAATGGGGTTTCTAGGTGTAAGTATGTAGGACTAGTAGCATGCCAAAGTTTGTGCTATTGCCATTGAGAATGCATTGGGCGTTAAAGTTAAATAACTCAGAAACTACAAAACATTTCAAAGTAAAAAGTTCCAGCATGTGTCTCCACAGTAAGCTGAATTATAAAAAGTGTGAATGGAGTTTCTAGGTGAAAGTGCTTTTTTGACGTGCCAATATCTGCCATTGAGCCCCATTGTAAAATTCTCAAATTTGAAAGCACTATATTTCTAAAACTATGAAACATTTCAAAGATTCCTTTTCAGGCAAACATGTCCACCGTAAGATGAACCTAAGTAGGCTTGAATGGCGTTTCTAGGTGTAAGTATGTAGGACTAGTAGCATGCCAAAGTTTGTGCTATTGCCATTGAGAATGCATTGGGCGTTAAAGTTAAATAACTCAGAAACTACAAAACATTTCAAAGTAAAAAGTTCCAGCATGTGTCTCCACAGTAAGCTGAATTATAAAAAGTGTGAATGGAGTTTCTAGGTGAAAGTGCTTTTTTGACGTGCCAATATCTGCCATTGAGCCCCATTGTAAAATTCTCAAATTTGAAAGCACTATATTTCTAAAACTATGAAACATTTCAAAGATTCCTTTTCAGGCAAACATGTCCACCGTAAGATGAACCTAAGTAGGCTTGAATGGCGTTTCTAGGTGTAAGTATGTAGGACTAGTAGCATGCCAAAGTTTGTGCTATTGCCATTGAGAATGCATTGGGCGTTAAAGTTAAATAACTCAGAAACTACAAAACATTTCAAAGTAAAAAGTTCCAGCATGTGTCTCCACAGTAAGCTGAATTATAAAAAGTGTGAATGGAGTTTCTAGGTGAAAGTGCTTTTTTGACGTGCCAATATCTGCCATTGAGCCCCATTGTAAAATTCTCAAATTTGAAAGCACTATATTTCTAAAACTATGAAACATTTCAAAGATTCCTTTTCAGGCAAACATGTCCACCGTAAGATGAACCTAAATAGGCTTGAATGGCGTTTCTAGGTGTAAGTATGTAGGACTAGTAGCATGCCAAAGTTTGTGCTATTGCCATTGAGAATGCATTGGGCGTTAAAGTTAAATAACTCAGAAACTACAAAACATTTCAAAGTAAAAAGTTCCAGCATGTGTCTCCACAGTAAGCTGAATTATAAAAAGTGTGAATGGAGTTTCTAGGTGAAAGTGCTTTTTTGACGTGCCAATATCTGCCATTGAGCCCCATTGTAAAATTCTCAAATTTGAAAGCACTATATTTCTAAAACTATGAAACATTTCAAAGATTCCTTTTCAGGCAAACATGTCCACCGTAAGATGAACCTAAGTAGGCTTGAATGGGGTTTCTAGGTGTAAGTATGTAGGACTAGCATGCCAAAGTTTGTGCTATTGCCATTGAGAATGCATTGGGCGTTAAAGTTAAATAACTCAGAAACTACAAAACATTTCAAAGTAAAAAGTTCCAGCATGTGTCTCCACAGTAAGCTGAATTATAAAACGTGTGAATGGAGTTTCTAGGTGAAAGTGATTTTGACGTGCCACTATCTGCCATTGTAAATTTCTCACATTTAAAGCACTATATTTCTAAAACTATGAAACATTTCAAAGATTCCTTTTCAGGCAAACATGTCCACCGTAAGATGAACCTAAATAGGTTTGAATGGGGATTCTAGGTGTAAGTATGTAGGACTAGTAGCATGCCAAAGTTATAATTTTTTTCGGACGGCATACTATAGCATGTCGTTTTTCGTGATTTAGGACTATTTGAAAAAAAGATGAAAATCATGAAAAAACGACATACTATAGTTCATGGCTTCGGACGGCATACTATAGCATGTCGTTTTTCATGATTTTGGAGGATTTGAAAAAAAGATGAAAATCATGAAAAAACGACATACTATAGTCCATGGTTTGGGACGGCATAATATATTATGTCATATTTTCATGATTTTGGGACACTATGTCAGAGCCAGGACTTGAACCTGCAGCCTCCTGGATTTCCAGGCAGGCTCTGTACCCAGTGAGCCACTGTGCATGCTGTTCTTAAAAGGCCGAATAGATAATGAAAGAAGAGCCAGAGACTTGTTTCCATTGTGGTTCATAAACATTCGAGCGTCTAGAGATAAACAACAGCAAAAGAAACAATAGACAAATCTCCTGTTATTTTATTTTTTGTATTTTATTTTTGTATCAATGTTGTACTCAAAGGGAACAGCAGACTGCATTGTGGCAGGTAGCAAGTAAATCAGTGACTTGGCACACTGGCTGCATGATCAGGAGATAGTGGGTTCAAACCCCACTCAAATCTTTACTTGCCAAAATCTGCCATTGACCCCCATTCTGAATTTCTCAAATTTAAAAGCACTATATTTCTAAAACTATGAAACATTTCAAAGATTCCTTTTCAGGCAAACATGTCCACCGTAAGATGAACCTAAGTAGGCTTGAATGGCGTTTCTAGGTGTAAGTATGTAGGACTAGTAGCATGCCAAAGTTTGTGCTATTGCCATTGAGAATGCATTGGGCGTTAAAGTTAAATAACTCAGAAACTACAAAACATTTCAAAGTAAAAAGTTCCAGCATGTGTCTCCACAGTAAGCTGAATTATAAAAAGTGTGAATGGAGTTTCTAGGTGAAAGTGCTTTTTTGACGTGCCAATATCTGCCATTGAGCCCCATTGTAAAATTCTCAAATTTGAAAGCACTATATTTCTAAAACTATGAAACATTTCAAAGATTCCTTTTCAGGCAAACATGTCCACCGTAAGATGAACCTAAGTAGGCTTGAATGGGGTTTCTAGGTGTATGTATGTAGGACTAGTAGCATGCCAAAGTTTGTGCTATTGCCATTGAGAATGCATTGGGCGTTAAAGTTAAATAACTCAGAAACTACAAAACATTTCAAAGTAAAAAGTTCCAGCATGTGTCTCCACAGTAAGCTGAATTATAAAAAGTGTGAATGGAGTTTCTAGGTGAAAGTGCTTTTTTGACGTGCCAATATCTGCCATTGAGCCCCATTGTAAAATTCTCAAATTTGAAAGCACTATATTTCTAAAACTATGAAACATTTCAAAGATTCCTTTTCAGGCAAACATGTCCACCGTAAGATGAACCTAAGTAGGCTTGAATGGCGTTTCTAGGTGTAAGTATGTAGGACTAGTAGCATGCCAAAGTTTGTGCTATTGCCATTGAGAATGCATTGGGCGTTAAAGTTAAATAACTCAGAAACTACAAAACATTTCAAAGTAAAAAGTTCCAGCATGTGTCTCCACAGTAAGCTGAATTATAAAAAGTGTGAATGGAGTTTCTAGGTGAAAGTGCTTTTTTGACGTGCCAATATCTGCCATTGAGCCCCATTGTAAAATTCTCAAATTTGAAAGCACTATATTTCTAAAACTATGAAACATTTCAAAGATTCCTTTTCAGGCAAACATGTCCACCGTAAGATGAACCTAAGTAGGCTTGAATGGGGTTTCTAGGTGTATGTATGTAGGACTAGTAGCATGCCAAAATTTGTGCTATTGCCATTGAGAATGCATTGGGCGTAAAGTTAAATAACTCAGAAACTACAAAACATTTCAAAGTAAAAAGTTCCAGCATGTGTCTCCCGAATACCCGAGATCCGAACCGAGAACCGAGCCGGGTCGGGTGCAAAATATTGACATGCCGTCGGGGAACGGGTCGGTTCCATTTCAAAGCTGCAGGCCTCGTTTCGGGCATCTGCAATGCAGAATACCCGAAATGCCGGTGCAGGACCCGATTTTTATTATATATTAAACCTTTCAACTTTAAAAATAGGTTTTGAAAATAGACATTATGGTATGCGTGCGTTCAACTGCGTTGTAATGATTATGTTCTAAAATACACGCCTCGAGGATTTGGAAATGGAACGTATCCACTGGTGGTGGGTGTGTCACAGTGTGTGCGCAGCGCGCGCACAGTCACACACAACACGAACAGTAGCTATCATCACCATGGCGGCCCCCTTCTTGAGCGAGGTGAAACGCAAACTACAATCAAACGATTACAGCACGCAATCTCCTAAGGGGAAGTCGGATGTCTGGGACAGTTTTGTTATCATTGTCGACGCGGACGGTAAAAATGTTGGTGCTGCTAAATGCACAAAGTGTGACTCACTGCTTACCTACGACATGCAGATTGCAGAAGTCGCCGGCGAGGGTCAACAACCACAACAACAAAGTGCCATCACGTCTTTTGTTGCTATTCGGAAAGCAATTCCATCCAAAAGAAAAGCTGTCATTCTTGATGACTGCATTAAAGTGTGCGCCAAGGATTTGCGACGCATTGCGAGCTTGTAGATCGGCTATTTTCAGCGCTCCTTTGTAGAGGCGGGGGTGATGCTGACGTTCAGTCACAGTGTTCACTTCAGTCTCATAATCACAGTCACGGTGAAAATAAGCATAATATAGGATTGGACACACCACGGGTGGAACGGGTCTTTCGGAACGGGTAGGTTTATTTCGGATCGGATCCTGTTTTTAACGGGTCCGTTTCGGACCGGATCCAAAACTTTCGGGGCCGGGTCCGGGCCGGGTGTGGCCAATTAGAATGTTTTCGGATCCGGATCGGTTCTGTTCTGATATCACCGGGTCCGTTTCGGACCGGGTCCAATTTTATGGACCCGTGCTGCCCTCTAGTCTCCACAGTAAGCTGAATTATAAAAAGTGTGAATGGAGTTTCTAGGTGAAAGTGCTTTTTTGACGTGCCAATATCTGCCATGGAGCCCCATTGTAAAATTCTCAAATTTGAAAGCAATATATTTCTAAAACTATGAAACATTTCAAATATTCCTTTTCAGGCAAACATGTCCACCGTAAGATGAACCTAAGTAGGCTTGAATGGGGTTTCTAGGTGTAAGTATGTAGGACTAGTAGCATGCCAAGGTTTGTGCTATTGCCATTGAGAATGCATTGGGCGTTAAAGTTAAATAACTCAGAAACTACAAAACATTTCAAAGTAAAAAGTTACAGCATGTGTCTCCACAGTAAGCTGAATTATAAAAAGTGTGAATGGAGTTTCTAGGTGAAAGTGCTTTTTTGACGTGCCAATATCTGCCATTGAGCCCCATTATAAAATTCTCAAATTTGAAAGCACTATATTTCTAAAACTATGAAACATTTCAAAGATTCCTTTTCAGGCAAACATGTCCACCGTAAGATGAACCTAAGTAGGCTTGAATGGGGTTTCTAGGTGTAAGTATGTAGGACTAGTAGCATGCCAAAGTTTGTGCTATTGCCATTGAGAATGCATTGGGCGTTAAAGTTAAATAACTCAGAAACTACAAAACATTTCAAAGTAAAAAGTTCCAGCATGTGTCTCCACAGTAAGCTGAATTATAAAACGTGTGAATGGAGTTTCTAGGTGAAAGTGATTTTGACGTGCCACTATCTGCCATTGTAAATTTCTCACATTTAAAGCACTATATTTCTAAAACTATGAAACATTTCAAAGATTCCTTTTCAGGCAAACATGTCCACCGTAAGATTAACCTAAATAGGTTTGAATGGGGATTCTAGGTGTAAGTATGTAGGACTAGTAGCATGCCAAAGTTATAATTTTTTTCGGACGGCATACTATAGCATGTCGTTTTTCGTGATTTAGGACTATTTGAAAAAAAGATGAAAATCATGAAAAAACGACATACTATAGTTCATGGCTTCGGACGGCATACTATAGCATGTCGTTTTTCATGATTTTGGAGGATTTGAAAAAAAGATGAAAATCATGAAAAAACGACATACTATAGTCCATGGTTTGGGACGGCATAATATATTATGTCATATTTTCATGATTTTGGGACACTATGTCAGAGCCAGGACTTGAACCTGCAGCCTCCTGGATTACCAGGCAGGCTCTGTACCCAGTGAGCCACTGTGCATGCTGTTCTTAAAAGGCCGAATAGATAATGAAAGAAGAGCCAGAGACTTGTTTCCATTGTGGTTCATAAACATTCGAGCGTCTAGAGATAAACAACAGCAAAAGAAACAATAGACAAATCTCCTGTTATTTTATTTTTTGTATTTTATTTTTGTATCAATGTTGTACTCAAAGGGAACAGCAGACTGCATTGTGGCAGGTAGCAAGTAAATCAGTGACTTGGCACACAGGCTGCATGATCAGGAGATAGTGGGTTCAAACCCCACTCAAATCTTTACTTGCCAAAATCTGCCATTGACCCCCATTCTGAATTTCTCAAATTTAAAAGCACTATATTTCTAAAACTATGAAACATTTCAAAGATTCCTTTTCAGGCAAACATGTCCACCGTAAGATGAACCTAAGTAGGCTTGAATGGGGTTTCTAGGTGTAAGTATGTAGGACTAGTAGCATGCCAAAGTTTGTGCTATTGCCATTGAGAATGCATTGGGCGTTAAAGTTAAATAACTCAGAAACTACAAAACATTTCAAAGTAAAAAGTTCCAGCATGTGTCTCCACAGTAAGCTGAATTATAAAAAGTGTGAATGGAGTTTCTAGGTGAAAGTGCTTTTTTGACGTGCCAATATCTGCCATTGAGCCCCATTGTAAAATTCTCAAATTTGAAAGCACTATATTTCTAAAACTATGAAACATTTCAAAGATTCCTTTTCAGGCAAACATGTCCACCGTAAGATGAACCTAAGTAGGCTTGAATGGGGTTTCTAGGTGTAAGTATGTAGGACTAGTAGCATGCCAAAGTTTGTGCTATTGCCATTGAGAATGCATTGGGCGTTAAAGTTAAATAACTCAGAAACTACAAAACATTTCAAAGTAAAAAGTTCCAGCATGTGTCTCCACAGTAAGCTGAATTATAAAAAGTGTGAATGGAGTTTCTAGGTGAAAGTGCTTTTTTGACGTGCCAATATCTGCCATTGAGCCCCATTGTAAAATTCTCAAATTTGAAAGCACTATATTTCTAAAACTATGAAACATTTCAAAGATTCCTTTTCAGGCAAACATGTCCACCGTAAGATGAACCTAAGTAGGCTTGAATGGGGTTTCTAGGTGTAAGTATTGTAGTGGCAATTTTAGAATGTCAATTATAACTATTAAATATATAAGTAATATATAAGTAGTACCTTACAGCTGTCAAATCTGACAGCTGGAGTTCCCATGCTCACGAAGACCATTGTCAACAAAGGTGTTGCTAGTGGTGTGCTCTCTCATCTTAGCTTGGATGAGAATAGCATGTTGTTTCCTGCTTGCTTAACTCCGACCATAAACGGAGATGTAGTGAGACCACCTGTTATTATCTATCCATGTCCTGTTGTATTTGAATAAAACACCTGTCACTGACTGTCAATTTGGGGGTGTGTGGTTGGGAAATAAAGGGGAGGGAAAGGAACAACTTGGGGAGGAACGGGGTGACACTCACTTTTGACTGTACTACGATGAGCAACCATGCTACCATTCTGCTGTACTGAGATGATCGGAACGAATAAAGAACGATGATTGACAATATGCCGGACTCCTTGATGCTGTGTCATGCCTTCACCTCCCTCTGCTGATTGCCAATGATGGGACCTCATAATTTCCATAACAAATGACGCAGTGACGCAGGGCCGATATCTTGTCTTCACCATAGATGAGTACTTGGTACAAAAAAAAACGACAATTTTAAAGATGGGGGCAAAGCAGAGCCGAAAGAGACTTCGACAAGAAATGAGCGACGCACAGCAAAGGGAGGCGATACTTCGACTCCAACTGGAGGACCAGAAAAAGCTAATCGACCAGGCAGAGTCACGTGTGACACTCCTGGAACAAGAACTTCAAACTGCGGCGTTACTACTACACGCCAACACAACCAACCACCCGGACCAAGCCAACTACGCCGAAACAACCATTCCTGTCAACGATGAAGATGATAGCTACTACAACGACCAAGGAAGGGACACACAACTCCACGTGTCCCTACCAAACAACAACTATTATGCCGACCGCAACCACAACAGAGACCAGCCAGAACCAGACTTTCAAATGACCAAACACAGAGGAAAAGAAATGACCAATCAACTGAGCGGCTTCCAGCTAGACCACATCAGCAAGCCTACCCCAAGACCAAGACAACACCCACCGCCGTGGGAAGCCTGGCGTAACCAGCCTGGCAACCCAGGACCATACCACAGCCGACCAGTGAGAGGACAAGTACAAACCCGAGCCAGGGTTGATGCTGTACTCCAGGAAAGGAAGGACAGAAGAAGACGGCAACTAAACCACGCACGCCACATGGGAGAGGATGAAGCCAGCGCAGCCAACACCATTCCTGTCAACGACTTGTGCTATTACTGCGGCCAGACAGGTCATATGAAACGTTGGTGTCCACTGAACCATGCTGCTGTATTACGCCGCACAGCAACGACGGGCCAGCAAATCAATTTTGGCTAAAGAAAACAAACTACGAAAGGGTAAATACAATTGAAAATAACTAGATCTTTAGTTTGTAATTTACCCTATGTGATTTAATCTATTTAGTCTTACATGTGCAAGTAGTGAACTACAAAAGTTTTGATAAACTACTAAAAATCTAATCTAAATTTTAATCTAACTAGACTCCAATCTAAAATTTGTAAAAGTGTAGGCAAGAACAACAATGTTAGAAAATCCTAAAATAGGATGATAAGATATTGGAATTCATTTCCACGCACATATACTGTACTAAAGGAACTCCTCATTTAACACCCCGTCCCCAAAATGGCAAGAGGGGGAGGGGTCATTGGTACAGCCTATGTGTGGGTTAGTTAAAAGGAATACATTTATAGTTTTGCAAATAAATTAATATGGATCTAAGTAATTATTCAAAAGTGAGTGTTTCAAGGTGTTAAAATCAATAGTGTGAAATCAATCATTTATGATGGTTTAACAAGGTTAAACGTCTAATATTATTTTATCTCCTGTCAATTATATTTACTAGGTAGCACTAGGCCTTTAGTATAGAAAACAGAGAGAAAGGATTTATTTTCGGGGTGAGATCTGCAAAAAATCGAATCTAGTGAGCTTACGAAAGTTAAATAGTTCCTTTCTCTTAAATACTCCGAGCTGGTGACAGTCCCTCGTCAATATTTGAAAGTGTATGGTAAATACTCCGAGCTGGTGACAGTCCCTCGTCAATATTTATTTAACGCTAACTTAAGTAATATAATACAGAAAATGTTGAACGAATGGCGATAATATTTAGACAGAGAAAACCTCACCTTGTTCACATTAGCAACAGTTTAATTTGAATTAATTCGATATTGGAAAAAACAAATGTCTGATTTACAGCCTTCCTTTCTCTCTCTTTCTCTGTCCAGCTGGCAGAATGGGGGGGGGAGGAAAGGTATTTGTGTGTTTGTGGGTAACTGAGTTAAAAGTAGCAGAGAGCCTAAACTACAGGATTTGGTCACGGTCAGTTTATTTATTTATTTATTTTCGGGTGTGAAAACAGCCTGAGAGGGGGACTAACAGTGGCCATATTCAATTATTTTAATTGTTGAGTGTTTAAATTCTATCCTAATAGAATCCATTTTAAGTCTTTCCATTTGAATGTAAATCCTACCTTAATTGTAAGTTTAATCATTTCAGTAAAATTTTGTTCTTAACTAAGCTATTATAGGTACGTGTAGTGTGGAATTACACTTTACCAACAAATAGTATTGGGAACGGAGCAAGAAATAACTACCTTTTCTAAAATTAGCAGATCTACAAGATCTTTCTAGATGTGCGTATCTTCCTAAATTTAACTAGATGTGTTCACTATCTCCTAATTTAACTATAGATGTGTGTTTTTTTTTCTTGATTCTAGATGTGTCCAGTAATTTTTAAAGTTCTTAGAAGTGTAATTTTTAAAGTTCTTAGAAGTGCAATTTTTAAAAGTCATAAAGTGAAAATAGAATTAAAATAAATAGTGAAACCTTCTTTATCTCATACTTACGGTCTTGTGTATGTGTCTAGCATTACGCGAAAATACTGATCCATCACTGTCATCAAACATGAATCTAGCAATACAGTTTTAATCATCAATATTTGTCATTCTATAAACCGCCTGGGCCATGGAAATTGATATGATCACATTTCCAAATGAAAAGCGATGGAATTGTAGTGGCAATTTTAGAATGTCAATTATAACTATTAAATATATAAGTAGTACCTTGTTTTCCATTCAGTCAAATAGGATGGACTATCACAAATACGCATTCGGACTGACCGACAGCTGTCACCTGACAGCTGAATTAGTTTCCAAGCCAGGCAGAAGGTGTTACTATTGCCAAATAGATCTCATCTTTCCATCCTACTGTAAAACACCATGTCAGCAAATATACATTGGGATAACTATTCCTGTCAGAGCAAAAAGGAGACTACCAATACAGCTGTCAAATCTGACAGCTGGAGTTCCCATGCTCACGAAGACCATTGTCAACAAAGGTGTTGCTAGTGGTGTGCTCTCTCATCTTAGCTTGGATGAGAATAGCATGTTGTTTCCTGCTTGCTTAACTCCGACCATAAACGGAGATGTAGTGAGACCACCTGTTATTATCTATCCATGTCCTGTTGTATTTGAATAAAACACCTGTCACTGACTGTCAATTTGGGGGTGTGTGGTTGGGAAATAAAGGGGAGGGAAAGGAACAACTTGGGGAGGAACGGGGTGACACTCACTTTTGACTGTACTACGATGAGCAACCATGCTACCATTCTGCTGTACTGAGATGATCGGAACGAATAAAGAACGATGATTGACAATATGCCGGACTCCTTGATGCTGTGTCATGCCTTCACCTCCCTCTGCTGATTGCCAATGATGGGACCTCATAATTTCCTTAACAGTATGTAGGACTAGTAGCATGCCAAAGTTTGTGCTATTGCCATTGAGAATGCATTGGGCGTTAAAGTTAAATAACTCAGAAACTACAAAACATTTCAAAGAAAAAAGTTCCAGCATGTGTCTCCACAGTAAGCTGAATTATAAAACGTGTGAATGGAGTTTCTAGGTGAAAGTGATTTTGACGTGCCACTATCTGCCATTGTAAATTTCTCACATTTAAAGCACTATATTTCTAAAACTATGAAACATTTCAAAGATTCCTTTTCAGGCAAACATGTCCACCGTAAGATGAACCTAAATAGGTTTGAATGGGGATTCTAGGTGTAAGTATGTAGGACTAGTAGCATGCCAAAGTTATAATTCTTTTCGGACGGCATACTATAGCATGTCGTTTTTCGTGATTTAGGACTATTTGAAAAAAAGATGAAAATCATGAAAAAACGACATACTATAGTTCATGGCTTCGGACGGCATACTATAGCATGTCGTTTTTCATGATTTTGGAGGATTTGAAAAAAAGATGAAAATCATGAAAAAACGACATACTATAGTCCATGGTTTGGGACGGCATAATATATTATGTCATATTTTCATGATTTTGGGACACTATGTCAGAGCCAGGACTTGAACCTGCAGCCTCCGGATTACCAGGCAGGCTCTGTACCCAGTGAGCCACTGTGCATGCTGTTCTTAAAAGGCCGAACAGATAATGAAAGAAGAGCCAGAGACTTGTTTCCATTGTGGTTCATAAACATTCGAGCGTCTAGAGATAAACAACAGCAAAAGAAACAATAGACAAATCTCCTGTTATTTTATTTGTTGTATTTTATTTTTGTATCAATGTTGTACTCAAAGGGAACAGCAGACTGCATTGTGGCAGGTAGCAAGTAAATCAGTGACTTGGCACACTGGCTGCATGATCAGGAGATAGTGGGTTCAAACCCCACTCAAGTCTTTACTTGCCAAAATCTGCCATTGACCCCCATTCTGAATTTCTCAAATTTAAAAGCACTATATTTCTAAAACTATGAAACATTTCAAAGATTCCTTTTCAGGCAAACATGTCCACCGTAAGATGAACCTAAGTAGGCTTGAATGGGGTTTCTAGGTGTAAGTATGTAGGACTAGTAGCATGCCAAAGTTTGTGCTATTGCCATTGAGAATGCATTGGGCGTTAAAGTTAAATAACTCAGAAACTACAAAACATTTCAAAGTAAAAAGTTCCAGCATGTGTCTCCACAGTAAGCTGAATTATAAAAAGTGTGAATGGAGTTTCTAGGTGAAAGTGCTTTTTTGACGTGCCAATATCTGCCATTGAGCCCCATTGTAAAATTCTCAAATTTGAAAGCACTATATTTCTAAAACTATGAAACATTTCAAAGATTCCTTTTCAGGCAAACATGTCCACCGTAAGATGAACCTAAGTAGGCTTGAATGGGGTTTCTAGGTGTAAGTATGTAGGACTAGTAGCATGCCAAAGTTTGTGCTATTGCCATTGAGAATGCATTGGGCGTTAAAGTTAAATAACTCAGAAACTACAAAACATTTCAAAGTAAAAAGTTCCAGCATGTGTCTCCACAGTAAGCTGAATTATAAAAAGTGTGAATGGAGTTTCTAGGTGAAAGTGCTTTTTTGACGTGCCAATATCTGCCATTGAGCCCCATTGTAAAATTCTCAAATTTGAAAGCACTATATTTCTAAAACTATGAAACATTTCAAAGATTCCTTTTCAGGCAAACATGTCCACCGTAAGATGGACCTAAGTAGGCTTGAATGGGGTTTCTAGGTGTAAGTATGTAGGACTAGTAGCATGCCAAAGTTTGTGCTATTGCCATTGAGAATGCATTGGGCGTTAAAGTTAAATAACTCAGAAACTACAAAACATTTCAAAGTAAAAAGTTCCAGCATGTGTCTCCACAGTAAGCTGAATTATAAAACGTGTGAATGGAGTTTCTAGGTGAAAGTGCTTTTTTGACGTGCCAATATCTGCCATTGAGCCCCATTGTAAAATTCTCAAATTTGAAAGCACTATATTTCTAAAACTATGAAACATTTCAAAGATTCCTTTTCAGGCAAACATGTCCACCGTAAGATGAACCTAAGTAGGCTTGAATGGGGTTTCTAGGTGTAAGTATGTAGGACTAGTAGCATGCCAAAGTTTGTGCTATTGCCATTGAGAATGCATTGGGCGTTAAAGTTAAATAACTCAGAAACTACAAAACATTTCAAAGTAAAAAGTTCCAGCATGTGTCTCCACAGTAAGCTGAATTATAAAAAGTGTGAATGGAGTTTCTAGGTGAAAGTGCTTTTTTGACGTGCCAATATCTGCCATTGAGCCCCATTGTAAAATTCTCAAATTTGAAAGCACTATATTTCTAAAACTATGAAACATTTCAAAGATTCCTTTTCAGGCAAACATGTCCACCGTAAGATGAACCTAAGTAGGCTTGAATGGGGTTTCTAGGTGTAAGTATTGTAGTGGCAATTTTAGAATGTCAATTATAACTATTAAATATATAAGTAATATATAAGTAGTACCTTACAGCTGTCAAATCTGACAGCTGGAGTTCCCATGCTCACGAAGACCATTGTCAACAAAGGTGTTGCTAGTGGTGTGCTCTCTCATCTTAGCTTGGATGAGAATAGCATGTTGTTTCCTGCTTGCTTAACTCCGACCATAAACGGAGATGTAGTGAGACCACCTGTTATTATCTATCCATGTCCTGTTGTATTTGAATAAAACACCTGTCACTGACTGTCAATTTGGGGGTGTGTGGTTGGGAAATAAAGGGGAGGGAAAGGAACAACTTGGGGAGGAACGGGGTGACACTCACTTTTGACTGTACTACGATGAGCAACCATGCTACCATTCTGCTGTACTGAGATGATCGGAACGAATAAAGAACGATGATTGACAATATGCCGGACTCCTTGATGCTGTGTCATGCCTTCACCTCCCTCTGCTGATTGCCAATGATGGGACCTCATAATTTCCTTAACAGTATGTAGGACTAGTAGCATGCCAAAGTTTGTGCTATTGCCATTGAGAATGCATTGGGCGTTAAAGTTAAATAACTCAGAAACTACAAAACATTTCAAAGTAAAAAGTTCCAGCATGTGTCTCCACAGTAAGCTGAATTATAAAACGTGTGAATGGAGTTTCTAGGTGAAAGTGATTTTGACGTGCCACTATCTGCCATTGTAAATTTCTCACATTTAAAGCACTATATTTCTAAAACTATGAAACATTTCAAAGATTCCTTTTCAGGCAAACATGTCCACCGTAAGATGAACCTAAATAGGTTTGAATGGGGATTCTAGGTGTAAGTATGTAGGACTAGTAGCATGCCAAAGTTATAATTCTTTTCGGACGGCATACTATAGCATGTCGTTTTTCGTGATTTAGGACTATTTGAAAAAAAGATGAAAATCATGAAAAAACGACATACTATAGTTCATGGCTTCGGACGGCATACTATAGCATGTCGTTTTTCATGATTTTGGAGGATTTGAAAAAAAGATGAAAATCATGAAAAAACGACATACTATAGTCCATGGTTTGGGACGGCATAATATATTATGTCATATTTTCATGATTTTGGGACACTATGTCAGAGCCAGGACTTGAACCTGCAGCCTCCGGATTACCAGGCAGGCTCTGTACCCAGTGAGCCACTGTGCATGCTGTTCTTAAAAGGCCGAACAGATAATGAAAGAAGAGCCAGAGACTTGTTTCCATTGTGGTTCATAAACATTCGAGCGTCTAGAGATAAACAACAGCAAAAGAAACAATAGACAAATCTCCTGTTATTTTATTTGTTGTATTTTATTTTTGTATCAATGTTGTACTCAAAGGGAACAGCAGACTGCATTGTGGCAGGTAGCAAGTAAATCAGTGACTTGGCACACTGGCTGCATGATCAGGAGATAGTGGGTTCAAACCCCACTCAAGTCTTTACTTGCCAAAATCTGCCATTGACCCCCATTCTGAATTTCTCAAATTTAAAAGCACTATATTTCTAAAACTATGAAACATTTCAAAGATTCCTTTTCAGGCAAACATGTCCACCGTAAGATGAACCTAAGTAGGCTTGAATGGGGTTTCTAGGTGTAAGTATGTAGGACTAGTAGCATGCCAAAGTTTGTGCTATTGCCATTGAGAATGCATTGGGCGTTAAAGTTAAATAACTCAGAAACTACAAAACATTTCAAAGTAAAAAGTTCCAGCATGTGTCTCCACAGTAAGCTGAATTATAAAAAGTGTGAATGGAGTTTCTAGGTGAAAGTGCTTTTTTGACGTGCCAATATCTGCCATTGAGCCCCATTGTAAAATTCTCAAATTTGAAAGCACTATATTTCTAAAACTATGAAACATTTCAAAGATTCCTTTTCAGGCAAACATGTCCACCGTAAGATGAACCTAAGTAGGCTTGAATGGGGTTTCTAGGTGTAAGTATGTAGGACTAGTAGCATGCCAAAGTTTGTGCTATTGCCATTGAGAATGCATTGGGCGTTAAAGTTAAATAACTCAGAAACTACAAAACATTTCAAAGTAAAAAGTTCCAGCATGTGTCTCCACAGTAAGCTGAATTATAAAACGTGTGAATGGAGTTTCTAGGTGAAAGTGATTTTGACGTGCCACTATCTGCCATTGTAAATTTCTCACATTTAAAGCACTATATTTCTAAAACTATGAAAGATTTCAAAGATTCCTTTTCAGGCAAACATGTCCACCGTAAGATGAACCTAAATAGGTTTGAATGGGGATTCTAGGTGTAAGTATGTAGGACTAGTAGCATGCCAAAGTTATAATTTTTTTCGGACGGCATACTATAGCATGTCGTTTTTCGTGATTTAGGACTATTTGAAAAAAAGATGAAAATCATGAAAAAACGACATACTATAGTTCATGGCTTCGGACGGCATACTATAGCATGTCGTTTTTCATGATTTTGGAGGATTTGAAAAAAAGATGAAAATCAACTTGAACCTGCAGCCTCCGGATTACCAGGCAGGCTCTGTACCCAGTGAGCCACTGTGCATGCTGTTCTTAAAAGGCCGAATAGATAATGAAAGAAGAGCCAGAGACTTGTTTCCATTGTGGTTCATAAACATTCGAGCGTCTAGAGATAAACAACAGCAAAAGAAACAATAGACAAATCTCCTGTTATTTTATTTGTTGTATTTTATTTTTGTATCAATGTTGTACTCAAAGGGAACAGCAGACTGCATTGTGGCAGGTAGCAAGTAAATCAGTGATTTGGCACACTGGCTGCATGATCAGGAGATAGTGGGTTCAAACCCCACTCAAATCTTTACTTGCCAAAATCTGCCATTGACCCCCATTCTGAATTTCTCAAATTTAAAAGCACTATATTTCTAAAACTATGAAACATTTCAAAGATTCCTTTTCAGGCAAACATGTCCACCGTAAGATGAACCTAAGTAGGCTTGAATGGGGTTTCTAGGTGTAAGTATGTAGGACTAGTAGCATGCCAAAGTTTGTGCTATTGCCATTGAGAATGCATTGGGCGTTAAAGTTAAATAACTCAGAAACTACAAAACATTTCAAAGTAAAAAGTTCCAGCATGTGTCTCCACAGTAAGCTGAATTATAAAAAGTGTGAATGGAGTTTCTAGGTGAAAGTGCTTTTTTGACGTGCCAATATCTGCCATTGAGCCCCATTGTAAAATTCTCAAATTTGAAAGCACTATATTTCTAAAACTATGAAACATTTCAAAGATTCCTTTTCAGGCAAACATGTCCACCGTAAGATGAACCTAAGTAGGCTTGAATGGGGTTTCTAGGTGTAAGTATGTAGGACTAGTAGCATGCCAAAGTTTGTGCTATTGCCATTGAGAATGCATTGGGCGTTAAAGTTAAATAACTCAGAAACTACAAAACATTTCAAAGTAAAAAGTTCCAGCATGTGTCTCCACAGTAAGCTGAATTATAAAAAGTGTGAATGGAGTTTCTAGGTGAAAGTGCTTTTTTGACGTGCCAATATCTGCCATTGAGCCCCATTGTAAAATTCTCAAATTTGAAAGCACTATATTTCTAAAACTATGAAACATTTCAAAGATTCCTTTTCAGGCAAACATGTCCACCGTAAGATGAACCTAAGTAGGCTTGAATGGGGTTTCTAGGTGTAAGTATGTAGGACTAGTAGCATGCCAAAGTTTGTGCTATTGCCATTGAGAATGCATTGGGCGTTAAAGTTAAATAACTCAGAAACTACAAAACATTTCAAAGTAAAAAGTTCCAGCATGTGTCTCCACAGTAAGCTGAATTATAAAACGTGTGAATGGAGTTTCTAGGTGAAAGTGATTTTGACGTGCCACTATCTGCCATTGTAAATTTCTCACATTTAAAGCACTATATTTCTAAAACTATGAAACATTTCAAAGATTCCTTTTCAGGCAAACATGTCCACCGTAAGATGAACCTAAATAGGTTTGAATGGGGATTCTAGGTGTAAGTATGTAGGACTAGTAGCATGCCAAAGTTATAATTTTTTTCGGACGGCATACTATAGCATGTCGTTTTTCGTGATTTAGGACTATTTGAAAAAAAGATGAAAATCATGAAAAAACGACATACTATAGTTCATGGCTTCGGACGGCATACTATAGCATGTCGTTTTTCATGATTTTGGAGGATTTGAAAAAAAGATGAAAATCATGAAAAAACGACATACTATAGTCCATGGTTTGGGACGGCATAATATATTATGTCATATTTTCATGATTTTGGGACACTATGTCAGAGCCAGGACTTGAACCTGCAGCCTCCGGATTACCAGGCAGGCTCTGTACCCAGTGAGCCACTGTGCATGCTGTTCTTAAAAGGCCGAACAGATAATGAAAGAAGAGCCAGAGACTTGTTTCCATTGTGGTTCATAAACATTCGAGCGTCTAGAGATAAACAACAGCAAAAGAAACAATAGACAAATCTCCTGTTATTTTATTTGTTGTATTTTATTTTTGTATCAATGTTGTACTCAAAGGGAACAGCAGACTGCATTGTGGCAGGTAGCAAGTAAATCAGTGACTTGGCACACTGGCTGCATGATCAGGAGATAGTGGGTTCAAACCCCACTCAAGTCTTTACTTGCCAAAATCTGCCATTGACCCCCATTCTGAATTTCTCAAATTTAAAAGCACTATATTTCTAAAACTATGAAACATTTCAAAGATTCCTTTTCAGGCAAACATGTCCACCGTAAGATGAACCTAAGTAGGCTTGAATGGGGTTTCTAGGTGTAAGTATGTAGGACTAGTAGCATGCCAAAGTTTGTGCTATTGCCATTGAGAATGCATTGGGCATTAAAGTTAAATAACTCAGAAACTACAAAACATTTCAAAGTAAAAAGTTCCAGCATGTGTCTCCACAGTAAGCTGAATTATAAAAAGTGTGAATGGAGTTTCTAGGTGAAAGTGCTTTTTTGACGTGCCAATATCTGCCATTGAGCCCCATTGTAAAATTCTCAAATTTGAAAGCACTATATTTCTAAAACTATGAAACATTTCAAAGATTCCTTTTCAGGCAAACATGTCCACCGTAAGATGAACCTAAGTAGGCTTGAATGGGGTTTCTAGGTGTAAGTATGTAGGACTAGTAGCATGCCAAAGTTTGTGCTATTGCCATTGAGAATGCATTGGGCGTTAAAGTTAAATAACTCAGAAACTACAAAACATTTCAAAGTAAAAAGTTCCAGCATGTGTCTCCACAGTAAGCTGAATTATAAAAAGTGTGAATGGAGTTTCTAGGTGAAAGTGCTTTTTTGACGTGCCAATATCTGCCATTGAGCCCCATGGTAAAATTCTCAAATTTGAAAGCACTATATTTCTAAAACTATGAAACATTTCAAAGATTCCTTTTCAGGCAAACATGTCCACCGTAAGATGGACCTAAGTAGGCTTGAATGGGGTTTCTAGGTGTAAGTATGTAGGACTAGTAGCATGCCAAAGTTTGTGCTATTGCCATTGAGAATGCATTGGGCGTTAAAGTTAAATAACTCAGAAACTACAAAACATTTCAAAGTAAAAAGTTCCAGCATGTGTCTCCACAGTAAGCTGAATTATAAAACGTGTGAATGGAGTTTCTAGGTGAAAGTGATTTTGACGTGCCACTATCTGCCATTGTAAATTTCTCACATTTAAAGCACTATATTTCTAAAACTATGAAAGATTTCAAAGATTCCTTTTCAGGCAAACATGTCCACCGTAAGATGAACCTAAATAGGTTTGAATGGGGATTCTAGGTGTAAGTATGTAGGACTAGTAGCATGCCAAAGTTATAATTTTTTTCGGACGGCATACTATAGCATGTCGTTTTTCGTGATTTAGGACTATTTGAAAAAAAGATGAAAATCATGAAAAAACGACATACTATAGTTCATGGCTTCGGACGGCATACTATAGCATGTCGTTTTTCATGATTTTGGAGGATTTGAAAAAAAGATGAAAATCATGAAAAAACGACATACTATAGTCCATGGTTTGGGACGGCATAATATATTATGTCATATTTTCATGATTTTGGGACATTATGTCAGAGCCAGGACTTGAACCTGCAGCCTCCTGGATTACCAGGCAGGCTCTGTACCCAGTGAGCCACTGTGCATGCTGTTCTTAAAAGGCCGAATAGATAATGAAAGAAGAGCCAGAGACTTGTTTCCATTGTGGTTCATAAACATTCGAGCGTCTAGAGATAAACAACAGCAAAAGAAACAATAGACAAATCTCCTGTTATTTTATTTTTTGTATTTTATTTTTGTATCAATGTTGTACTCAAAGGGAACAGCAGACTGCATTGTGGCAGGTAGCAAGTAAATCAGTGACTTGGCACACTGGCTGCATGATCAGGAGATAGTGGGTTCAAACCCCACTCAAATCTTTACTTGCCAAAATCTGCCATTGACCCCCATTCTGAATTTCTCAAATTTAAAAGCACTATATATCTAAAACTATGAAACATTTCAAAGATTCCTTTTCAGGCAAACATGTCCACCGTAAGATGAACCTAAGTAGGCTTGAATGGGGTTTCTAGGTGTAAGTATGTAGGACTAGTAGCATGCCAAAGTTTGTGCTATTGCCATTGAGAATGCATTGGGCGTTAAAGTTAAATAACTCAGAAACTACAAAACATTTCAAAGTAAAAAGTTCCAGCATGTGTCTCCACAGTAAGCTGAATTATAAAAAGTGTGAATGGAGTTTCTAGGTGAAAGTGCTTTTTTGACGTGCCAATATCTGCCATTGAGCCACATTGTAAAATTCTCAAATTTGAAAGCACTATATTTCTAAAACTATGAAACATTTCAAAGATTCCTTTTCAGGCAAACATGTCCACCGTAAGATGAACCTAAGTAGGCTTGAATGGGGTTTCTAGGTGTAAGTATGTAGGACTAGTAGCATGCCAAAGTTTGTGCTATTGCCATTGAGAATGCATTGGGCGTTAAAGTTAAATAACTCAGAAACTACAAAACATTTCAAAGTAAAAAGTTCCAGCATGTGTCTCCACAGTAAGCTGAATTATAAAAAGTGTGAATGGAGTTTCTAGGTGAAAGTGCTTTTTTGACGTGCCAATATCTGCCATTGAGCCCCATTGTAAAATTCTCAAATTTGAAAGCACTATATTTCTAAAACTATGAAACATTTCAAAGATTCCTTTTCAGGCAAACATGTCCACCGTAAGATGAACCTAAGTAGGCTTGAATGGGGTTTCTAGGTGTAAGTATGTAGGACTAGTAGCATGCCAAAGTTTGTGCTATTGCCATTGAGAATGCATTGGGCGTTAAAGTTAAATAACTCAGAAACTACAAAACATTTCAAAGTAAAAAGTTCCAGCATGTGTCTCCACAGTAAGCTGAATTATAAAAAGTGTGAATGGAGTTTCTAGGTGAAAGTGCTTTTTTGACGTGCCAATATCTGCCATTGAGCCCCATTGTAAAATTCTCAAATTTGAAAGCACTATATTTCTAAAACTATGAAACATTTCAAAGATTCCTTTTCAGGCAAACATGTCCACCGTAAGATGAACCTAAGTAGGCTTGAATGGGGTTTCTAGGTGTAAGTATGTAGGACTAGTAGCATGCCAAAGTTTGTGCTATTGCCATTGAGAATGCATTGGGCGTTAAAGTTAAATAACTCAGAAACTACAAAACATTTCAAAGTAAAAAGTTCCAGCATGTGTCTCCACAGTAAGCTGAATTATAAAAAGTGTGAATGGAGTTTCTAGGTGAAAGTGCTTTTTTGACGTGCCAATATCTGCCATTGAGCCCCATTGTAAAATTCTCAAATTTGAAAGCACTATATTTCTAAAACTATGAAACATTTCAAAGATTCCTTTTCAGGCAAACATGTCCACCGTAAGATGAACCTAAGTAGGCTTGAATGGGGTTTCTAGGTGTAAGTATGTAGGACTAGTAGCATGCCAAAGTTTGTGCTATTGCCATTGAGAATGCATTGGGCGTTAAAGTTAAATAACTCAGAAACTACAAAACATTTCAAAGTAAAAAGTTCCAGCATGTGTCTCCACAGTAAGCTGAATTATAAAAAGTGTGAATGGAGTTTCTAGGTGAAAGTGCTTTTTTGACGTGCCAATATCTGCCATTGAGCCCCATTGTAAAATTCTCAAATTTGAAAGCACTATATTTCTAAAACTATGAAACATTTCAAAGATTCCTTTTCAGGCAAACATGTCCACCGTAAGATGAACCTAAGTAGGCTTGAATGGGGTTTCTAGGTGTAAGTATGTAGGACTAGTAGCATGCCAAAGTTTGTGCTATTGCCATTGAGAATGCATTGGGCGTTAAAGTTAAATAACTCAGAAACTACAAAACATTTCAAAGTAAAAAGTTCCAGCATGTGTCTCCACAGTAAGCTGAATTATAAAACGTGTGAATGGAGTTTCTAGGTGAAAGTGATTTTGACGTGCCACTATCTGCCATTGTAAATTTCTCACATTTAAAGCACTATATTTCTAAAACTATGAAACATTTCAAAGATTCCTTTTCAGGCAAACATGTCCACCGTAAGATGAACCTAAATAGGTTTGAATGGGGATTCTAGGTGTAAGTATGTAGGACTAGTAGCATGCCAAAGTTATAATTTTTTTCGGACGGCATACTATAGCATGTCGTTTTTCGTGATTTAGGACTATTTGAAAAAAAGATGAAAATCATGAAAAAACGACATACTATAGTTCATGGCTTCGGACGGCATACTATAGCATGTCGTTTTTCATGATTTTGGAGGATTTGAAAAAAAGATGAAAATCAACTTGAACCTGCAGCCTCCGGATTACCAGGCAGGCTCTGTACCCAGTGAGCCACTGTGCATGCTGTTCTTAAAAGGCCGAATAGATAATGAAAGAAGAGCCAGAGACTTGTTTCCATTGTGGTTCATAAACATTCGAGCGTCTAGAGATAAACAACAGCAAAAGAAACAATAGACAAATCTCCTGTTATTTTATTTGTTGTATTTTATTTTTGTATCAATGTTGTACTCAAAGGGAACAGCAGACTGCATTGTGGCAGGTAGCAAGTAAATCAGTGACTTGGCACACTGGCTGCATGATCAGGAGATAGTGGGTTCAAACCCCACTCAAATCTTTACTTGCCAAAATCTGCCATTGACCCCCATTCTGAATTTCTCAAATTTAAAAGCACTATATTTCTAAAACTATGAAACATTTCAAAGATTCCTTTTCAGGCAAACATGTCCACCGTAAGATGAACCTAAGTAGGCTTGAATGGGGTTTCTAGGTGTAAGTATGTAGGACTAGTAGCATGCCAAAGTTTGTGCTATTGCCATTGAGAATGCATTGGGCGTTAAAGTTAAATAACTCAGAAACTACAAAACATTTCAAAGTAAAAAGTTCCAGCATGTGTCTCCACAGTAAGCTGAATTATAAAAAGTGTGAATGGAGTTTCTAGGTGAAAGTGCTTTTTTGACGTGCCAATATCTGCCATTGAGCCCCATTGTAAAATTCTCAAATTTGAAAGCACTATATTTCTAAAACTATGAAACATTTCAAAGATTCCTTTTCAGGCAAACATGTCCACCGTAAGATGAACCTAAGTAGGCTTGAATGGGGTTTCTAGGTGTAAGTATGTAGGACTAGTAGCATGCCAAAGTTTGTGCTATTGCCATTGAGAATGCATTGGGCGTTAAAGTTAAATAACTCAGAAACTACAAAACATTTCAAAGTAAAAAGTTCCAGCATGTGTCTCCACAGTAAGCTGAATTATAAAAAGTGTGAATGGAGTTTCTAGGTGAAAGTGCTTTTTTGACGTGCCAATATCTGCCATTGAGCCCCATTGTAAAATTCTCAAATTTGAAAGCACTATATTTCTAAAACTATGAAACATTTCAAAGATTCCTTTTCAGGCAAACATGTCCACCGTAAGATGAACCTAAGTAGGCTTGAATGGGGTTTCTAGGTGTAAGTATGTAGGACTAGTAGCATGCCAAAGTTTGTGCTATTGCCATTGAGAATGCATTGGGCGTTAAAGTTAAATAACTCAGAAACTACAAAACATTTCAAAGTAAAAAGTTCCAGCATGTGTCTCCACAGTAAGCTGAATTATAAAACGTGTGAATGGAGTTTCTAGGTGAAAGTGATTTTGACGTGCCACTATCTGCCATTGTAAATTTCTCACATTTAAAGCACTATATTTCTAAAACTATGAAACATTTCAAAGATTCCTTTTCAGGCAAACATGTCCACCGTAAGATGAACCTAAATAGGTTTGAATGGGGATTCTAGGTGTAAGTATGTAGGACTAGTAGCATGCCAAAGTTATAATTTTTTTCGGATGGCATACTATAGCATGTCGTTTTTCGTGATTTAGGACTATTTGAAAAAAAGATGAAAATCATGAAAAAACGACATACTATAGTTCATGGCTTCGGACGGCATACTATAGCATGTCGTTTTTCATGATTTTGGAGGATTTGAAAAAAAGATGAAAATCATGAAAAAACGACATACTATAGTCCATGGTTTGGGACGGCATAATATATTATGTCATATTTTCATGATTTTGGGACACTATGTCAGAGCCAGGACTTGAACCTGCAGCCTCCGGATTACCAGGCAGGCTCTGTACCCAGTGAGCCACTGTGCATGCTGTTCTTAAAAGGCCGAACAGATAATGAAAGAAGAGCCAGAGACTTGTTTCCATTGTGGTTCATAAACATTCGAGCGTCTAGAGATAAACAACAGCAAAAGAAACAATAGACAAATCTCCTGTTATTTTATTTGTTGTATTTTATTTTTGTATCAATGTTGTACTCAAAGGGAACAGCAGACTGCATTGTGGCAGGTAGCAAGTAAATCAGTGACTTGGCACACTGGCTGCATGATCAGGAGATAGTGGGTTCAAACCCCACTCAAGTCTTTACTTGCCAAAATCTGCCATTGACCCCCATTCTGAATTTCTCAAATTTAAAAGCACTATATTTCTAAAACTATGAAACATTTCAAAGATTCCTTTTCAGGCAAACATGTCCACCGTAAGATGAACCTAAGTAGGCTTGAATGGGGTTTCTAGGTGTAAGTATGTAGGACTAGTAGCATGCCAAAGTTTGTGCTATTGCCATTGAGAATGCATTGGGCGTTAAAGTTAAATAACTCAGAAACTACAAAACATTTCAAAGTAAAAAGTTCCAGCATGTGTCTCCACAGTAAGCTGAATTATAAAAAGTGTGAATGGAGTTTCTAGGTGAAAGTGCTTTTTTGACGTGCCAATATCTGCCATTGAGCCCCATTGTAAAATTCTCAAATTTGAAAGCACTATATTTCTAAAACTATGAAACATTTCAAAGATTCCTTTTCAGGCAAACATGTCCACCGTAAGATGAACCTAAGTAGGCTTGAATGGGGTTTCTAGGTGTAAGTATGTAGGACTAGTAGCATGCCAAAGTTTGTGCTATTGCCATTGAGAATGCATTGGGCGTTAAAGTTAAATAACTCAGAAACTACAAAACATTTCAAAGTAAAAAGTTCCAGCATGTGTCTCCACAGTAAGCTGAATTATAAAAAGTGTGAATGGAGTTTCTAGGTGAAAGTGCTTTTTTGACGTGCCAATATCTGCCATTGAGCCCCATGGTAAAATTCTCAAATTTGAAAGCACTATATTTCTAAAACTATGAAACATTTCAAAGATTCCTTTTCAGGCAAACATGTCCACCGTAAGATGGACCTAAGTAGGCTTGAATGGGGTTTCTAGGTGTAAGTATGTAGGACTAGTAGCATGCCAAAGTTTGTGCTATTGCCATTGAGAATGCATTGGGCGTTAAAGTTAAATAACTCAGAAACTACAAAACATTTCAAAGTAAAAAGTTCCAGCATGTGTCTCCACAGTAAGCTGAATTATAAAACGTGTGAATGGAGTTTCTAGGTGAAAGTGATTTTGACGTGCCACTATCTGCCATTGTAAATTTCTCACATTTAAAGCACTATATTTCTAAAACTATGAAAGATTTCAAAGATTCCTTTTCAGGCAAACATGTCCACCGTAAGATGAACCTAAATAGGTTTGAATGGGGATTCTAGGTGTAAGTATGTAGGACTAGTAGCATGCCAAAGTTATAATTTTTTTCGGACGGCATACTATAGCATGTCGTTTTTCGTGATTTAGGACTATTTGAAAAAAAGATGAAAATCATGAAAAAACGACATACTATAGTTCATGGCTTCGGACGGCATACTATAGCATGTCGTTTTTCATGATTTTGGAGGATTTGAAAAAAAGATGAAAATCATGAAAAAACGACATACTATAGTCCATGGTTTGGGACGGCATAATATATTATGTCATATTTTCATGATTTTGGGACATTATGTCAGAGCCAGGACTTGAACCTGCAGCCTCCTGGATTACCAGGCAGGCTCTGTACCCAGTGAGCCACTGTGCATGCTGTTCTTAAAAGGCCGAATAGATAATGAAAGAAGAGCCAGAGACTTGTTTCCATTGTGGTTCATAAACATTCGAGCGTCTAGAGATAAACAACAGCAAAAGAAACAATAGACAAATCTCCTGTTATTTTATTTTTTGTATTTTATTTTTGTATCAATGTTGTACTCAAAGGGAACAGCAGACTGCATTGTGGCAGGTAGCAAGTAAATCAGTGACTTGGCACACTGGCTGCATGATCAGGAGATAGTGGGTTCAAACCCCACTCAAATCTTTACTTGCCAAAATCTGCCATTGACCCCCATTCTGAATTTCTCAAATTTAAAAGCACTATATTTCTAAAACTATGAAACATTTCAAAGATTCCTTTTCAGGCAAACATGTCCACCGTAAGATGAACCTAAGTAGGCTTGAATGGGGTTTCTAGGTGTAAGTATGTAGGACTAGTAGCATGCCAAAGTTTGTGCTATTGCCATTGAGAATGCATTGGGCGTTAAAGTTAAATAACTCAGAAACTACAAAACATTTCAAAGTAAAAAGTTCCAGCATGTGTCTCCACAGTAAGCTGAATTATAAAAAGTGTGAATGGAGTTTCTAGGTGAAAGTGCTTTTTTGACGTGCCAATATCTGCCATTGAGCCCCATTGTAAAATTCTCAAATTTGAAAGCACTATATTTCTAAAACTATGAAACATTTCAAAGATTCCTTTTCAGGCAAACATGTCCACCGTAAGATGAACCTAAGTAGGCTTGAATGGGGTTTCTAGGTGTAAGTATGTAGGACTAGTAGCATGCCAAAGTTTGTGCTATTGCCATTGAGAATGCATTGGGCGTTAAAGTTAAATAACTCAGAAACTACAAAACATTTCAAAGTAAAAAGTTCCAGCATGTGTCTCCACAGTAAGCTGAATTATAAAAAGTGTGAATGGAGTTTCTAGGTGAAAGTGCTTTTTTGACGTGCCAATATCTGCCATTGAGCCCCATGGTAAAATTCTCAAATTTGAAAGCACTATATTTCTAAAACTATGAAACATTTCAAAGATTCCTTTTCAGGCAAACATGTCCACCGTAAGATGGACCTAAGTAGGCTTGAATGGGGTTTCTAGGTGTAAGTATGTAGGACTAGTAGCATGCCAAAGTTTGTGCTATTGCCATTGAGAATGCATTGGGCGTTAAAGTTAAATAACTCAGAAACTACAAAACATTTCAAAGTAAAAAGTTCCAGCATGTGTCTCCACAGTAAGCTGAATTATAAAACGTGTGAATGGAGTTTCTAGGTGAAAGTGATTTTGACGTGCCACTATCTGCCATTGTAAATTTCTCACATTTAAAGCACTATATTTCTAAAACTATGAAAGATTTCAAAGATTCCTTTTCAGGCAAACATGTCCACCGTAAGATGAACCTAAATAGGTTTGAATGGGGATTCTAGGTGTAAGTATGTAGGACTAGTAGCATGCCAAAGTTATAATTTTTTTCGGACGGCATACTATAGCATGTCGTTTTTCGTGATTTAGGACTATTTGAAAAAAAGATGAAAATCATGAAAAAACGACATACTATAGTTCATGGCTTCGGACGGCATACTATAGCATGTCGTTTTTCATGATTTTGGAGGATTTGAAAAAAAGATGAAAATCATGAAAAAACGACATACTATAGTCCATGGTTTGGGACGGCATAATATATTATGTCATATTTTCATGATTTTGGGACATTATGTCAGAGCCAGGACTTGAACCTGCAGCCTCCTGGATTACCAGGCAGGCTCTGTACCCAGTGAGCCACTGTGCATGCTGTTCTTAAAAGGCCGAATAGATAATGAAAGAAGAGCCAGAGACTTGTTTCCATTGTGGTTCATAAACATTCGAGCGTCTAGAGATAAACAACAGCAAAAGAAACAATAGACAAATCTCCTGTTATTTTATTTTTTGTATTTTATTTTTGTATCAATGTTGTACTCAAAGGGAACAGCAGACTGCATTGTGGCAGGTAGCAAGTAAATCAGTGACTTGGCACACTGGCTGCATGATCAGGAGATAGTGGGTTCAAACCCCACTCAAATCTTTACTTGCCAAAATCTGCCATTGACCCCCATTCTGAATTTCTCAAATTTAAAAGCACTATATTTCTAAAACTATGAAACATTTCAAAGATTCCTTTTCAGGCAAACATGTCCACCGTAAGATGAACCTAAGTAGGCTTGAATGGGGTTTCTAGGTGTAAGTATGTAGGACTAGTAGCATGCCAAAGTTTGTGCTATTGCCATTGAGAATGCATTGGGCGTTAAAGTTAAATAACTCAGAAACTACAAAACATTTCAAAGTAAAAAGTTCCAGCATGTGTCTCCACAGTAAGCTGAATTATAAAAAGTGTGAATGGAGTTTCTAGGTGAAAGTGCTTTTTTGACGTGCCAATATCTGCCATTGAGCCCCATTGTAAAATTCTCAAATTTGAAAGCACTATATTTCTAAAACTATGAAACATTTCAAAGATTCCTTTTCAGGCAAACATGTCCACCGTAAGATGAACCTAAGTAGGCTTGAATGGGGTTTCTAGGTGTAAGTATGTAGGACTAGTAGCATGCCAAAGTTTGTGCTATTGCCATTGAGAATGCATTGGGCGTTAAAGTTAAATAACTCAGAAACTACAAAACATTTCAAAGTAAAAAGTTCCAGCATGTGTCTCCACAGTAAGCTGAATTATAAAAAGTGTGAATGGAGTTTCTAGGTGAAAGTGCTTTTTTGACGTGCCAATATCTGCCATTGAGCCCCATTGTAAAATTCTCAAATTTGAAAGCACTATATTTCTAAAACTATGAAACATTTCAAAGATTCCTTTTCAGGCAAACATGTCCACCGTAAGATGAACCTAAGTAGGCTTGAATGGGGTTTCTAGGTGTAAGTATGTAGGACTAGTAGCATGCCAAAGTTTGTGCTATTGCCATTGAGAATGCATTGGGCGTTAAAGTTAAATAACTCAGAAACTACAAAACATTTCAAAGTAAAAAGTTCCAGCATGTGTCTCCACAGTAAGCTGAATTATAAAAAGTGTGAATGGAGTTTCTAGGTGAAAGTGCTTTTTTGACGTGCCAATATCTGCCATTGAGCCCCATTGTAAAATTCTCAAATTTGAAAGCACTATATTTCTAAAACTATGAAACATTTCAAAGATTCCTTTTCAGGCAAACATGTCCACCGTAAGATGAACCTAAGTAGGCTTGAATGGGGTTTCTAGGTGTAAGTATGTAGGACTAGTAGCATGCCAAAGTTTGTGCTATTGCCATTGAGAATGCATTGGGCGTTAAAGTTAAATAACTCAGAAACTACAAAACATTTCAAAGTAAAAAGTTCCAGCATGTGTCTCCACAGTAAGCTGAATTATAAAACGTGTGAATGGAGTTTCTAGGTGAAAGTGATTTTGACGTGCCACTATCTGCCATTGTAAATTTCTCACATTTAAAGCACTATATTTCTAAAACTATGAAACATTTCAAAGATTCCTTTTCAGGCAAACATGTCCACCGTAAGATGAACCTAAATAGGTTTGAATGGGGATTCTAGGTGTAAGTATGTAGGACTAGTAGCATGCCAAAGTTATAATTTTTTTCGGACGGCATACTATAGCATGTCGTTTTTCGTGATTTAGGACTATTTGAAAAAAAGATGAAAATCATGAAAAAACGACATACTATAGTTCATGGCTTCGGACGGCATACTATAGCATGTCGTTTTTCATGATTTTGGAGGATTTGAAAAAAAGATGAAAATCATGAAAAAACGACATACTATATAGTCCATGGTTTGGGACGGCATAATATATTATGTCATATTTTCATGATTTTGGGACACTATGTCAGAGCCAGGACTTGAACCTGCAGCCTCCTGATTACCAAGCAGGCTCTGTACCCAGTGAGCCACTGTGCATGCTGTTCTTAAAAGGCCGAATAGATAATGAAAGAAGAGCCAGAGACTTGTTTCCATTGTGGTTCATAAACATTCGAGCGTCTAGAGATAAACAACAGCAAAAGAAACAATAGACAAATCTCCTGTTATTTTATTTTTTGTATTTTATTTTTGTATCAATGTTGTACTCAAAGGGAACAGCAGACTGCATTGTGGCAGGTAGCAAGTAAATCAGTGACTTGGCACACTGGCTGCATGATCAGGAGATAGTGGGTTCAAACCCCACTCAAATCTTTACTTGCCAAAATCTGCCATTGACCCCCATTCTGAATTTCTCAAATTTAAAAGCACTATATTTCTAAAACTATGAAACATTTCAAAGATTCCTTTTCAGGCAAACATGTCCACCGTAAGATGAACCTAAATAGGTTTGAATGGGGATTCTAGGTGTAAGTATGTAGGACTAGTAGCATGCCAAAGTTATAATTTTTTTCGGACGGCATACTATAGCATGTCGTTTTTCGTGATTTAGGACTATTTGAAAAAAAGATGAAAATCATGAAAAAACGACATACTATAGTTCATGGCTTCGGACGGCATACTATAGCATGTCGTTTTTCATGATTTTGGAGGATTTGAAAAAAAGATGAAAATCATGAAAAAACGACATACTATATAGTCCATGGTTTGGGACGGCATAATATATTATGTCATATTTTCATGATTTTGGGACACTATGTCAGAGCCAGGACTTGAACCTGCAGCCTCCTGATTACCAAGCAGGCTCTGTACCCAGTGAGCCACTGTGCATGCTGTTCTTAAAAGGCCGAATAGATAATGAAAGAAGAGCCAGAGACTTGTTTCCATTGTGGTTCATAAACATTCGAGCGTCTAGAGATAAACAACAGCAAAAGAAACAATAGACAAATCTCCTGTTATTTTATTTTTTGTATTTTATTTTTGTATCAATGTTGTACTCAAAGGGAACAGCAGACTGCATTGTGGCAGGTAGCAAGTAAATCAGTGACTTGGCACACTGGCTGCATGATCAGGAGATAGTGGGTTCAAACCCCACTCAAATCTTTACTTGCCAAAATCTGCCATTGACCCCCATTCTGAATTTCTCAAATTTAAAAGCACTATATTTCTAAAACTATGAAACATTTCAAAGATTCCTTTTCAGGCAAACATGTCCACCGTAAGATGAACCTAAGTAGGCTTGAATGGGGTTTCTAGGTGTAAGTATGTAGGACTAGTAGCATGCCAAAGTTTGTGCTATTGCCATTGAGAATGCATTGGGCGTTAAAGTTAAATAACTCAGAAACTACAAAACATTTCAAAGTAAAAAGTTCCAGCATGTGTCTCCACATTAAGCTGAATTATAAAAAGTGTGAATGGAGTTTCTAGGTGAAAGTGCTTTTTTGACGTGCCAATATCTGCCATTGAGCCCCATTGTAAAATTCTCAAATTTGAAAGCACTATATTTCTAAAACTATGAAACATTTCAAAGATTCCTTTTCAGGCAAACATGTCCACCGTAAGATGAACCTAAGTAGGCTTGAATGGGGTTTCTAGGTGTAAGTATGTAGGACTAGTAGCATGCCAAAGTTTGTGCTATTGCCATTGAGAATGCATTGGGCGTTAAAGTTAAATAACTCAGAAACTACAAAACATTTCAAAGTAAAAAGTTCCAGCATGTGTCTCCACAGTAAGCTGAATTATAAAAAGTGTGAATGGAGTTTCTAGGTGAAAGTGCTTTTTTGACGTGCCAATATCTGCCATTGAGCCCCATTGTAAAATTCTCAAATTTGAAAGCACTATATTTCTAAAACTATGAAACATTTCAAAGATTCCTTTTCAGGCAAACATGTACATCGTAAGATGAACCTAAGTAGGCTTGAATGGGGTTTCTAGGTGTAAGTATGTAGGACTAGTAGCATGCCAAAGTTTGTGCTATTGCCATTGAGAATGCATTGGGCGTTAAAGTTAAATAACTCAGAAACTACAAAACATTTCAAAGTAAAAAGTTCCAGCATGTGTCTCCACAGTAAGCTGAATTATAAAAAGTGTGAATGGAGTTTCTAGGTGAAAGTGCTTTTTTGACGTGCCAATATCTGCCATTGAGCCCCATTGTAAAATTCTCAAATTTGAAAGCACTATATTTCTAAAACTATGAAACATTTCAAAGATTCCTTTTCAGGCAAACATGTCCACCGTAAGATGAACCTAAGTAGGCTTGAATGGGGTTTCTAGGTGTAAGTATGTAGGACTAGTAGCATGCCAAAGTTTGTGCTATTGCCATTGAGAATGCATTGGGCGTTAAAGTTAAATAACTCAGAAACTACAAAACATTTCAAAGTAAAAAGTTCCAGCATGTGTCTCCACAGTAAGCTGAATTATAAAACGTGTGAATGGAGTTTCTAGGTGAAAGTGATTTTGACGTGCCACTATCTGCCATTGTAAATTTCTCACATTTAAAGCACTATATTTCTAAAACTATGAAACATTTCAAAGATTCCTTTTCAGGCAAACATGTCCACCGTAAGATGAACCTAAATAGGTTTGAATGGGGATTCTAGGTGTAAGTATGTAGGACTAGTAGCATGCCAAAGTTATAATTTCTTTCGGACGGCATACTATAGCATGTCGTTTTTCGTGATTTAGGACTATTTGAAAAAAAGATGAAAATCATGAAAAAACGACATACTATAGTTCATGGCTTCGGACGGCATACTATAGCATGTCGTTTTTCATGATTTTGGAGGATTTGAAAAAAAGATGAAAATCATGAAAAAACGACATACTATAGTCCATGGTTTGGGACGGCATAATATATTATGTCATATTTTCATGATTTTGGGACACTATGTCAGAGCCAGGACTTGAACCTGCAGCCTCCTGATTACCAGGCAGGCTCTGTACCCAGTGAGCCACTGTGCATGCTGTTCTTAAAAGGCCGAAAAGATAATGAAAGAAGAGCCAGAGACTTGTTTCCATTGTGGTTCATAAACATTCGAGCGTCTAGAGATAAACAACAGCAAAAGAAACAATAGACAAATCTCCTGTTATTTTATTTTTTGTATTTTATTTTTGTATCAATGTTGTACTCAAAGGGAACAGCAGACTGCATTGTGGCAGGTAGCAAGTAAATCAGTGACTTGGCACACTGGCTGCATGATCAGGAGATAGTGGGTTCAAACCCCACTCAAATCTTTACTTGCCAAAATCTGCCATTGACCCCCATTCTGAATTTCTCAAATTTAAAAGCACTATATTTCTAAAACTATGAAACATTTCAAAGATTCCTTTTCAGGCAAACATGTCCACCGTAAGATGAACCTAAATAGGTTTGAATGGGGATTCTAGGTGTAAGTATGTAGGACTAGTAGCATGCCAAAGTTATAATTTTTTTCGGACGGCATACTATAGCATGTCGTTTTTCGTGATTTAGGACTATTTGAAAAAAAGATGAAAATCATGAAAAAACGACATACTATAGTTCATGGCTTCGGACGGCATACTATAGCATGTCGTTTTTCATGATTTTGGAGGATTTGAAAAAAAGATGAAAATCATGAAAAAACGACATACTATATAGTCCATGGTTTGGGACGGCATAATATATTATGTCATATTTTCATGATTTTGGGACACTATGTCAGAGCCAGGACTTGAACCTGCAGCCTCCTGATTACCAAGCAGGCTCTGTACCCAGTGAGCCACTGTGCATGCTGTTCTTAAAAGGCCGAATAGATAATGAAAGAAGAGCCAGAGACTTGTTTCCATTGTGGTTCATAAACATTCGAGCGTCTAGAGATAAACAACAGCAAAAGAAACAATAGACAAATCTCCTGTTATTTTATTTTTTGTATTTTATTTTTGTATCAATGTTGTACTCAAAGGGAACAGCAGACTGCATTGTGGCAGGTAGCAAGTAAATCAGTGACTTGGCACACTGGCTGCATGATCAGGAGATAGTGGGTTCAAACCCCACTCAAATCTTTACTTGCCAAAATCTGCCATTGACCCCCATTCTGAATTTCTCAAATTTAAAAGCACTATATTTCTAAAACTATGAAACATTTCAAAGATTCCTTTTCAGGCAAACATGTCCACCGTAAGATGAACCTAAGTAGGCTTGAATGGGGTTTCTAGGTGTAAGTATGTAGGACTAGTAGCATGCCAAAGTTTGTGCTATTGCCATTGAGAATGCATTGGGCGTTAAAGTTAAATAACTCAGAAACTACAAAACATTTCAAAGTAAAAAGTTCCAGCATGTGTCTCCACATTAAGCTGAATTATAAAAAGTGTGAATGGAGTTTCTAGGTGAAAGTGCTTTTTTGACGTGCCAATATCTGCCATTGAGCCCCATTGTAAAATTCTCAAATTTGAAAGCACTATATTTCTAAAACTATGAAACATTTCAAAGATTCCTTTTCAGGCAAACATGTCCACCGTAAGATGAACCTAAGTAGGCTTGAATGGGGTTTCTAGGTGTAAGTATGTAGGACTAGTAGCATGCCAAAGTTTGTGCTATTGCCATTGAGAATGCATTGGGCGTTAAAGTTAAATAACTCAGAAACTACAAAACATTTCAAAGTAAAAAGTTCCAGCATGTGTCTCCACAGTAAGCTGAATTATAAAAAGTGTGAATGGAGTTTCTAGGTGAAAGTGCTTTTTTGACGTGCCAATATCTGCCATTGAGCCCCATTGTAAAATTCTCAAATTTGAAAGCACTATATTTCTAAAACTATGAAACATTTCAAAGATTCCTTTTCAGGCAAACATGTACATCGTAAGATGAACCTAAGTAGGCTTGAATGGGGTTTCTAGGTGTAAGTATGTAGGACTAGTAGCATGCCAAAGTTTGTGCTATTGCCATTGAGAATGCATTGGGCGTTAAAGTTAAATAACTCAGAAACTACAAAACATTTCAAAGTAAAAAGTTCCAGCATGTGTCTCCACAGTAAGCTGAATTATAAAAAGTGTGAATGGAGTTTCTAGGTGAAAGTGCTTTTTTGACGTGCCAATATCTGCCATTGAGCCCCATTGTAAAATTCTCAAATTTGAAAGCACTATATTTCTAAAACTATGAAACATTTCAAAGATTCCTTTTCAGGCAAACATGTCCACCGTAAGATGAACCTAAGTAGGCTTGAATGGGGTTTCTAGGTGTAAGTATGTAGGACTAGTAGCATGCCAAAGTTTGTGCTATTGCCATTGAGAATGCATTGGGCGTTAAAGTTAAATAACTCAGAAACTACAAAACATTTCAAAGTAAAAAGTTCCAGCATGTGTCTCCACAGTAAGCTGAATTATAAAACGTGTGAATGGAGTTTCTAGGTGAAAGTGATTTTGACGTGCCACTATCTGCCATTGTAAATTTCTCACATTTAAAGCACTATATTTCTAAAACTATGAAACATTTCAAAGATTCCTTTTCAGGCAAACATGTCCACCGTAAGATGAACCTAAATAGGTTTGAATGGGGATTCTAGGTGTAAGTATGTAGGACTAGTAGCATGCCAAAGTTATAATTTCTTTCGGACGGCATACTATAGCATGTCGTTTTTCGTGATTTAGGACTATTTGAAAAAAAGATGAAAATCATGAAAAAACGACATACTATAGTTCATGGCTTCGGACGGCATACTATAGCATGTCGTTTTTCATGATTTTGGAGGATTTGAAAAAAAGATGAAAATCATGAAAAAACGACATACTATAGTCCATGGTTTGGGACGGCATAATATATTATGTCATATTTTCATGATTTTGGGACACTATGTCAGAGCCAGGACTTGAACCTGCAGCCTCCTGATTACCAGGCAGGCTCTGTACCCAGTGAGCCACTGTGCATGCTGTTCTTAAAAGGCCGAAAAGATAATGAAAGAAGAGCCAGAGACTTGTTTCCATTGTGGTTCATAAACATTCGAGCGTCTAGAGATAAACAACAGCAAAAGAAACAATAGACAAATCTCCTGTTATTTTATTTTTTGTATTTTATTTTTGTATCAATGTTGTACTCAAAGGGAACAGCAGACTGCATTGTGGCAGGTAGCAAGTAAATCAGTGACTTGGCACACTGGCTGCATGATCAGGAGATAGTGGGTTCAAACCCCACTCAAATCTTTACTTGCCAAAATCTGCCATTGACCCCCATTCTGAATTTCTCAAATTTAAAAGCACTATATTTCTAAAACTATGAAACATTTCAAAGATTCCTTTTCAGGCAAACATGTCCACCGTAAGATGAACCTAAGTAGGCTTGAATGGGGTTTCTAGGTGTAAGTATGTAGGACTAGTAGCATGCCAAAGTTTGTGCTATTGCCATTGAGAATGCATTGGGCGTTAAAGTTAAATAACTCAGAAACTACAAAACATTTCAAAGTAAAAAGTTCCAGCATGTGTCTCCACAGTAAGCTGAATTATAAAAAGTGTGAATGGAGTTTCTAGGTGAAAGTGCTTTTTTGACGTGCCAATATCTGCCATTGAGCCCCATTGTAAAATTCTCAAATTTGAAAGCACTATATTTCTAAAACTATGAAACATTTCAAAGATTCCTTTTCAGGCAAACATGTCCACCGTAAGATGAACCTAAGTAGGCTTGAATGGGGTTTCTAGGTGTAAGTATGTAGGACTAGTAGCATGCCAAAGTTTGTGCTATTGCCATTGAGAATGCATTGGGCGTTAAAGTTAAATAACTCAGAAACTACAAAACATTTCAAAGTAAAAAGTTCCAGCATGTGTCTCCACAGTAAGCTGAATTATAAAAAGTGTGAATGGAGTTTCTAGGTGAAAGTGCTTTTTTGACGTGCCAATATCTGCCATTGAGCCCCATTGTAAAATTCTCAAATTTGAAAGCACTATATTTCTAAAACTATGAAACATTTCAAAGATTCCTTTTCAGGCAAACATGTCCACCGTAAGATGAACCTAAGTAGGCTTGAATGGGGTTTCTAGGTGTAAGTATGTAGGACTAGTAGCATGCCAAAGTTTGTGCTATTGCCATTGAGAATGCATTGGGCGTTAAAGTTAAATAACTCAGAAACTACAAAACATTTCAAAGTAAAAAGTTCCAGCATGTGTCTCCACAGTAAGCTGAATTATAAAACGTGTGAATGGAGTTTCTAGGTGAAAGTGATTTTGACGTGCCACTATCTGCCATTGTAAATTTCTCACATTTAAAGCACTATATTTCTAAAACTATGAAACATTTCAAAGATTCCTTTTCAGGCAAACATGTCCACCGTAAGATGAACCTAAATAGGTTTGAATGGGGATTCTAGGTGTAAGTATGTAGGACTAGTAGCATGCCAAAGTTATAATTTTTTTCGGACGGCATACTATAGCATGTCGTTTTTCGTGATTTAGGACTATTTGAAAAAAAGATGAAAATCATGAAAAAACGACATA
This sequence comes from Electrona antarctica, assembly GCF_951216825.1. Lineage (NCBI taxonomy): Eukaryota > Metazoa > Chordata > Actinopteri > Myctophiformes > Myctophidae > Electrona > Electrona antarctica. The sequence goes on along the minus strand of NW_027637411.1, from coordinate 54,376 downwards.
CTATAGTTCATGGCTTCGGACGGCATACTATAGCATGTCGTTTTTCATGATTTTGGAGGATTTGAAAAAAAGATGAAAATCATGAAAAAACGACATACTATAGTCCATGGTTTGGGACGGCATAATATATTATGTCATATTTTCATGATTTTGGGACACTATGTCAGAGCCAGGACTTGAACCTGCAGCCTCCTGATTACCAAGCAGGCTCTGTACCCAGTGAGCCACTGTGCATGCTGTTCTTAAAAGGCCGAATAGATAATGAAAGAAGAGCCAGAGACTTGTTTCCATTGTGGTTCATAAACATTCGAGCGTCTAGAGATAAACAACAGCAAAAGAAACAATAGACAAATCTCCTGTTATTTTATTTTTTGTATTTTATTTTTGTATCAATGTTGTACTCAAAGGGAACAGCAGACTGCATTGTGGCAGGTAGCAAGTAAATCAGTGACTTGGCACACTGGCTGCATGATCAGGAGATAGTGGGTTCAAACCCCACTCAAATCTTTACTTGCCAAAATCTGCCATTGACCCCCATTCTGAATTTCTCAAATTTAAAAGCACTATATTTCTAAAACTATGAAACATTTCAAAGATTCCTTTTCAGGCAAACATGTCCACCGTAAGATGAACCTAAGTAGGCTTGAATGGGGTTTCTAGGTGTAAGTATGTAGGACTAGTAGCATGCCAAAGTTTGTGCTATTGCCATTGAGAATGCATTGGGCGTTAAAGTTAAATAACTCAGAAACTACAAAACATTTCAAAGTAAAAAGTTCCAGCATGTGTCTCCACAGTAAGCTGAATTATAAAAAGTGTGAATGGAGTTTCTAGGTGAAAGTGCTTTTTTGACGTGCCAATATCTGCCATTGAGCCCCATTGTAAAATTCTCAAATTTGAAAGCACTATATTTCTAAAACTATGAAACATTTCAAAGATTCCTTTTCAGGCAAACATGTCCACCGTAAGATGAACCTAAGTAGGCTTGAATGGGGTTTCTAGGTGTAAGTATGTAGGACTAGTAGCATGCCAAAGTTTGTGCTATTGCCATTGAGAATGCATTGGGCGTTAAAGTTAAATAACTCAGAAACTACAAAACATTTCAAAGTAAAAAGTTCCAGCATGTGTCTCCACAGTAAGCTGAATTATAAAAAGTGTGAATGGAGTTTCTAGGTGAAAGTGCTTTTTTGACGTGCCAATATCTGCCATTGAGCCCCATTGTAAAATTCTCAAATTTGAAAGCACTATATTTCTAAAACTATGAAACATTTCAAAGATTCCTTTTCAGGCAAACATGTACATCGTAAGATGAACCTAAGTAGGCTTGAATGGGGTTTCTAGGTGTAAGTATGTAGGACTAGTAGCATGCCAAAGTTTGTGCTATTGCCATTGAGAATGCATTGGGCGTTAAAGTTAAATAACTCAGAAACTACAAAACATTTCAAAGTAAAAAGTTCCAGCATGTGTCTCCACAGTAAGCTGAATTATAAAAAGTGTGAATGGAGTTTCTAGGTGAAAGTGCTTTTTTGACGTGCCAATATCTGCCATTGAGCCCCATTGTAAAATTCTCAAATTTGAAAGCACTATATTTCTAAAACTATGAAACATTTCAAAGATTCCTTTTCAGGCAAACATGTCCACCGTAAGATGAACCTAAGTAGGCTTGAATGGGGTTTCTAGGTGTAAGTATGTAGGACTAGTAGCATGCCAAAGTTTGTGCTATTGCCATTGAGAATGCATTGGGCGTTAAAGTTAAATAACTCAGAAACTACAAAACATTTCAAAGTAAAAAGTTCCAGCATGTGTCTCCACAGTAAGCTGAATTATAAAACGTGTGAATGGAGTTTCTAGGTGAAAGTGATTTTGACGTGCCACTATCTGCCATTGTAAATTTCTCACATTTAAAGCACTATATTTCTAAAACTATGAAACATTTCAAAGATTCCTTTTCAGGCAAACATGTCCACCGTAAGATGAACCTAAATAGGTTTGAATGGGGATTCTAGGTGTAAGTATGTAGGACTAGTAGCATGCCAAAGTTATAATTTTTTTCGGACGGCATACTATAGCATGTCGTTTTTCGTGATTTAGGACTATTTGAAAAAAAGATGAAAATCATGAAAAAACGACATACTATAGTTCATGGCTTCGGACGGCATACTATAGCATGTCGTTTTTCATGATTTTGGAGGATTTGAAAAAAAGATGAAAATCATGAAAAAACGACATACTATAGTCCATGGTTTGGGACGGCATAATATATTATGTCATATTTTCATGATTTTGGGACACTATGTCAGAGCCAGGACTTGAACCTGCAGCCTCCTGATTACCAAGCAGGCTCTGTACCCAGTGAGCCACTGTGCATGCTGTTCTTAAAAGGCCGAATAGATAATGAAAGAAGAGCCAGAGACTTGTTTCCATTGTGGTTCATAAACATTCGAGCGTCTAGAGATAAACAACAGCAAAAGAAACAATAGACAAATCTCCTGTTATTTTATTTTTTGTATTTTATTTTTGTATCAATGTTGTACTCAAAGGGAACAGCAGACTGCATTGTGGCAGGTAGCAAGTAAATCAGTGACTTGGCACACTGGCTGCATGATCAGGAGATAGTGGGTTCAAACCCCACTCAAATCTTTACTTGCCAAAATCTGCCATTGACCCCCATTCTGAATTTCTCAAATTTAAAAGCACTATATTTCTAAAACTATGAAACATTTCAAAGATTCCTTTTCAGGCAAACATGTCCACCGTAAGATGAACCTAAGTAGGCTTGAATGGGGTTTCTAGGTGTAAGTATGTAGGACTAGTAGCATGCCAAAGTTTGTGCTATTGCCATTGAGAATGCATTGGGCGTTAAAGTTAAATAACTCAGAAACTACAAAACATTTCAAAGTAAAAAGTTCCAGCATGTGTCTCCACAGTAAGCTGAATTATAAAAAGTGTGAATGGAGTTTCTAGGTGAAAGTGCTTTTTTGACGTGCCAATATCTGCCATTGAGCCCCATTGTAAAATTCTCAAATTTGAAAGCACTATATTTCTAAAACTATGAAACATTTCAAAGATTCCTTTTCAGGCAAACATGTCCACCGTAAGATGAACCTAAGTAGGCTTGAATGGGGTTTCTAGGTGTAAGTATGTAGGACTAGTAGCATGCCAAAGTTTGTGCTATTGCCATTGAGAATGCATTGGGCGTTAAAGTTAAATAACTCAGAAACTACAAAACATTTCAAAGTAAAAAGTTCCAGCATGTGTCTCCACAGTAAGCTGAATTATAAAAAGTGTGAATGGAGTTTCTAGGTGAAAGTGCTTTTTTGACGTGCCAATATCTGCCATTGAGCCCCATTGTAAAATTCTCAAATTTGAAAGCACTATATTTCTAAAACTATGAAACATTTCAAAGATTCCTTTTCAGGCAAACATGTCCATCGTAAGATGAACCTAAGTAGGCTTGAATGGGGTTTCTAGGTGTAAGTATGTAGGACTAGTAGCATGCCAAAGTTTGTGCTATTGCCATTGAGAATGCATTGGGCGTTAAAGTTAAATAACTCAGAAACTACAAAACATTTCAAAGTAAAAAGTTCCAGCATGTGTCTCCACAGTAAGCTGAATTATAAAAAGTGTGAATGGAGTTTCTAGGTGAAAGTGCTTTTTTGACGTGCCAATATCTGCCATTGAGCCCCATTGTAAAATTCTCAAATTTGAAAGCACTATATTTCTAAAACTATGAAACATTTCAAAGATTCCTTTTCAGGCAAACATGTCCACCGTAAGATGAACCTAAGTAGGCTTGAATGGGGTTTCTAGGTGTAAGTATGTAGGACTAGTAGCATGCCAAAGTTTGTGCTATTGCCATTGAGAATGCATTGGGCGTTAAAGTTAAATAACTCAGAAACTACAAAACATTTCAAAGTAAAAAGTTCCAGCATGTGTCTCCACAGTAAGCTGAATTATAAAAAGTGTGAATGGAGTTTCTAGGTGAAAGTGCTTTTTTGACGTGCCAATATCTGCCATTGAGCCCCATTGTAAAATTCTCAAATTTGAAAGCACTATATTTCTAAAACTATGAAACATTTCAAAGATTCCTTTTCAGGCAAACATGTCCATCGTAAGATGAACCTAAGTAGGCTTGAATGGGGTTTCTAGGTGTAAGTATGTAGGACTAGTAGCATGCCAAAGTTTGTGCTATTGCCATTGAGAATGCATTGGGCGTTAAAGTTAAATAACTCAGAAACTACAAAACATTTCAAAGTAAAAAGTTCCAGCATGTGTCTCCACAGTAAGCTGAATTATAAAAAGTGTGAATGGAGTTTCTAGGTGAAAGTGCTTTTTTGACGTGCCAATATCTGCCATTGAGCCCCATTGTAAAATTCTCAAATTTGAAAGCACTATATTTCTAAAACTATGAAACATTTCAAAGATTCCTTTTCAGGCAAACATGTCCACCGTAAGATGAACCTAAGTAGGCTTGAATGGGGTTTCTAGGTGTAAGTATGTAGGACTAGTAGCATGCCAAAGTTTGTGCTATTGCCATTGAGAATGCATTGGGCGTTAAAGTTAAATAACTCAGAAACTACAAAACATTTCAAAGTAAAAACTTCCAGCATGTGTCTCCACAGTAAGCTGAATTATAAAACGTGTGAATGGAGTTTCTAGGTGAAAGTGATTTTGACGTGCCACTATCTGCCATTGTAAATTTCTCACATTTAAAGCACTATATTTCTAAAACTATGAAACATTTCAAAGATTCCTTTTCAGGCAAACATGTCCACCGTAAGATGAACCTAAATAGGTTTGAATGGGGATTCTAGGTGTAAGTATGTAGGACTAGTAGCATGCCAAAGTTATAATTTCTTTCGGACGGCATACTATAGCATGTCGTTTTTCGTGATTTAGGACTATTTGAAAAAAAGATGAAAATCATGAAAAAACGACATACTATAGTTCATGGCTTCGGACGGCATACTATAGCATGTCGTTTTTCATGATTTTGGAGGATTTGAAAAAAAGATGAAAATCATGAAAAAACGACATACTATAGTCCATGGTTTGGGACGGCATAATATATTATGTCATATTTTCATGATTTTGGGACACTATGTCAGAGCCAGGACTTGAACCTGCAGCCTCCTGATTACCAGGCAGGCTCTGTACCCAGTGAGCCACTGTGCATGCTGTTCTTAAAAGGCCGAATAGATAATGAAAGAAGAGCCAGAGACTTGTTTCCATTGTGGTTCATAAACATTCGAGCGTCTAGAGATAAACAACAGCAAAAGAAACAATAGACAAATCTCCTGTTATTTTATTTTTTGTATTTTATTTTTGTATCAATGTTGTACTCAAAGGGAACAGCAGACTGCATTGTGGCAGGTAGCAAGTAAATCAGTGACTTGGCACACTGGCTGTATGATCAGGAGATAGTGGGTTCAAACCCCACTCAAATCTTTACTTGCCAAAATCTGCCATTGACCCCCATTCTGAATTTCTCAAATTTAAAAGCACTATATTTCTAAAACTATGAAACATTTCAAAGATTCCTTTTCAGGCAAACATGTCCACCGTAAGATGAACCTAAGTAGGCTTGAATGGGGTTTCTAGGTGTAAGTATGTAGGACTAGTAGCATGCCAAGGTTTGTGCTATTGCCATTGAGAATGCATTGGGCGTTAAAGTTAAATAACTCAGAAACTACAAAACATTTCAAAGTAAAAAGTTCCAGCATGTGTCTCCACAGTAAGCTGAATTATATAAAGTGTGAATGGAGTTTCTAGGTGAAAGTGCTTTTTTGACGTGCCAATATCTGCCATTGAGCCCCATTGTAAAATTCTCAAATTTGAAAGCACTATATTTCTAAAACTATGAAACATTTCAAAGATTCCTTTTCAGGCAAACATGTCCACCGTAAGATGAACCTAAGTAGGCTTGAATGGGGTTTCTAGGTGTAAGTATGTAGGACTAGTAGCATGCCAAAGTTTGTGCTATTGCCATTGAGAATGCATTGGGCGTTAAAGTTAAATAACTCAGAAACTACAAAACATTTCAAAGTAAAAAGTTCCAGCATGTGTCTCCACAGTAAGCTGAATTATAAAACGTGTGAATGGAGTTTCTAGGTGAAAGTGATTTTGACGTGCCACTATCTGCCATTGTAAATTTCTCACATTTAAAGCACTATATTTCTAAAACTATGAAACATTTCAAAGATTCCTTTTCAGGCAAACATGTCCACCGTAAGATGAACCTAAATAGGTTTGAATGGGGATTCTAGGTGTAAGTATGTAGGACTAGTAGCATGCCAAAGTTATACTTTTTTTTCGGACGGCATACTATAGCATGTCGTTTTTCGTGATTTAGGACTATTTGAAAAAAAGATGAAAATCATGAAAAAACGACATACTATAGTTCATGGCTTCGGACGGCATACTATAGCATGTCGTTTTTCATGATTTTGGAGGATTTGAAAAAAAGATGAAAATCATGAAAAAACGACATACTATAGTCCATGGTTTGGGACGGCATAATATATTATGTCATATTTTCATGATTTTGGGACACTATGTCAGAGCCAGGACTTGAACCTGCAGCCTCCTGATTACCAAGCAGGCTCTGTACCCAGTGAGCCACTGTGCATGCTGTTCTTAAAAGGCCGAATAGATAATGAAAGAAGAGCCAGAGACTTGTTTCCATTGTGGTTCATAAACATTCGAGCGTCTAGAGATAAACAACAGCAAAAGAAACAATAGACAAATCTCCTGTTATTTTATTTTTTGTATTTTATTTTTGTATCAATGTTGTACTCAAAGGGAACAGCAGACTGCATTGTGGCAGGTAGCAAGTAAATCAGTGACTTGGCACACTGGCTGCATGATCAGGAGATAGTGGGTTCAAACCCCACTCAAATCTTTACTTGCCAAAATCTGCCATTGACCCCCATTCTGAAATTCTCAAATTTGAAAGCACTATATTTCTAAAACTATGAAACATTTCAAAGATTCCTTTTCAGGCAAACATGTCCACCGTAAGATGAACCTAAGTAGGCTTGAATGGGGTTTCTAGGTGTAAGTATGTAGGACTAGTAGCATGCCAAAGTTTGTGCTATTGCCATTGAGAATGCATTGGGCGTTAAAGTTAAATAACTCAGAAACTACAAAACATTTCAAAGTAAAAAGTTCCAGCATGTGTCTCCACAGTAAGCTGAATTATAAAAAGTGTGAATGGAGTTTCTAGGTGAAAGTGCTTTTTTGACGTGCCAATATCTGCCATTGAGCCCCATTGTAAAATTCTCAAATTTGAAAGCACTATATTTCTAAAACTATGAAACATTTCAAAGATTCCTTTTCAGGCAACATGTCCACCGTAAGATGAACCTAAGTAGGCTTGAATGGCGTTTCTAGGTGTAAGTATGTAGGACTAGTAGCATGCCAAAGTTTGTGCTATTGCCATTGAGAATGCATTGGGCGTTAAAGTTAAATAACTCAGAAACTACAAAACATTTCAAAGTAAAAAGTTCCAGCATGTGTCTCCACAGTAAGCTGAATTATAAAAAGTGTGAATGGAGTTTCTAGGTGAAAGTGCTTTTTTGACGTGCCAATATCTGCCATTGAGCCCCATTGTAAAATTCTCAAATTTGAAAGCACTATATTTCTAAAACTATGAAACATTTCAAAGATTCCTTTTCAGGCAAACATGTCCACCGTAAGATGAACCTAAGTAGGCTTGAATGGCGTTTCTAGGTGTAAGTATGTAGGACTAGTAGCATGCCAAAGTTTGTGCTATTGCCATTGAGAATGCATTGGGCGTTAAAGTTAAATAACTCAGAAACTACAAAACATTTCAAAGTAAAAAGTTCCAGCATGTGTCTCCACAGTAAGCTGAATTATAAAAAGTGTGAATGGAGTTTCTAGGTGAAAGTGCTTTTTTGACGTGCCAATATCTGCCATTGAGCCCCATTGTAAAATTCTCAAATTTGAAAGCACTATATTTCTAAAACTATGAAACATTTCAAAGATTCCTTTTCAGGCAAACATGTCCACCGTAAGATGAACCTAAGTAGGCTTGAATGGGGTTTCTAGGTGTAAGTATGTAGGACTAGTAGCATGCCAAAGTTTGTGCTATTGCCATTGAGAATGCATTGGGCGTTAAAGTTAAATAACTCAGAAACTACAAAACATTTCAAAGTAAAAAGTTCCAGCATGTGTCTCCACAGTAAGCTGAATTATAAAAAGTGTGAATGGAGTTTCTAGGTGAAAGTGCTTTTTTGACGTGCCAATATCTGCCATTGAGCCCCATTGTAAAATTCTCAAATTTGAAAGCACTATATTTCTAAAACTATGAAACATTTCAAAGATTCCTTTTCAGGCAACATGTCCACCGTAAGATGAACCTAAGTAGGCTTGAATGGCGTTTCTAGGTGTAAGTATGTAGGACTAGTAGCATGCCAAAGTTTGTGCTATTGCCATTGAGAATGCATTGGGCGTTAAAGTTAAATAACTCAGAAACTACAAAACATTTCAAAGTAAAAAGTTCCAGCATGTGTCTCCACAGTAAGCTGAATTATAAAAAGTGTGAATGGAGTTTCTAGGTGAAAGTGCTTTTTTGACGTGCCAATATCTGCCATTGAGCCCCATTGTAAAATTCTCAAATTTGAAAGCACTATATTTCTAAAACTATGAAACATTTCAAAGATTCCTTTTCAGGCAACATGTCCACCGTAAGATGAACCTAAGTAGGCTTGAATGGCGTTTCTAGGTGTAAGTATGTAGGACTAGTAGCATGCCAAAGTTTGTGCTATTGCCATTGAGAATGCATTGGGCGTTAAAGTTAAATAACTCAGAAACTACAAAACATTTCAAAGTAAAAAGTTCCAGCATGTGTCTCCACAGTAAGCTGAATTATAAAAAGTGTGAATGGAGTTTCTAGGTGAAAGTGCTTTTTTGACGTGCCAATATCTGCCATTGAGCCCCATTGTAAAATTCTCAAATTTGAAAGCACTATATTTCTAAAACTATGAAACATTTCAAAGATTCCTTTTCAGGCAAACATGTCCACCGTAAGATGAACCTAAGTAGGCTTGAATGGCGTTTCTAGGTGTAAGTATGTAGGACTAGTAGCATGCCAAAGTTTGTGCTATTGCCATTGAGAATGCATTGGGCGTTAAAGTTAAATAACTCAGAAACTACAAAACATTTCAAAGTAAAAAGTTCCAGCATGTGTCTCCACAGTAAGCTGAATTATAAAAAGTGTGAATGGAGTTTCTAGGTGAAAGTGCTTTTTTGACGTGCCAATATCTGCCATTGAGCCCCATTGTAAAATTCTCAAATTTGAAAGCACTATATTTCTAAAACTATGAAACATTTCAAAGATTCCTTTTCAGGCAAACATGTCCACCGTAAGATGAACCTAAGTAGGCTTGAATGGGGTTTCTAGGTGTAAGTATGTAGGACTAGTAGCATGCCAAAGTTTGTGCTATTGCCATTGAGAATGCATTGGGCGTTAAAGTTAAATAACTCAGAAACTACAAAACATTTCAAAGTAAAAAGTTCCAGCATGTGTCTCCACAGTAAGCTGAATTATAAAAAGTGTGAATGGAGTTTCTAGGTGAAAGTGCTTTTTTGACGTGCCAATATCTGCCATTGAGCCCCATTGTAAAATTCTCAAATTTGAAAGCACTATATTTCTAAAACTATGAAACATTTCAAAGATTCCTTTTCAGGCAAACATGTCCACCGTAAGATGAACCTAAGTAGGCTTGAATGGCGTTTCTAGGTGTAAGTATGTAGGACTAGTAGCATGCCAAAGTTTGTGCTATTGCCATTGAGAATGCATTGGGCGTTAAAGTTAAATAACTCAGAAACTACAAAACATTTCAAAGTAAAAAGTTCCAGCATGTGTCTCCACAGTAAGCTGAATTATAAAAAGTGTGAATGGAGTTTCTAGGTGAAAGTGCTTTTTTGACGTGCCAATATCTGCCATTGAGCCCCATTGTAAAATTCTCAAATTTGAAAGCACTATATTTCTAAAACTATGAAACATTTCAAAGATTCCTTTTCAGGCAAACATGTCCACCGTAAGATGAACCTAAGTAGGCTTGAATGGGGTTTCTAGGTGTAAGTATGTAGGACTAGTAGCATGCCAAAGTTTGTGCTATTGCCATTGAGAATGCATTGGGCGTTAAAGTTAAATAACTCAGAAACTACAAAACATTTCAAAGTAAAAAGTTCCAGCATGTGTCTCCACAGTAAGCTGAATTATAAAAAGTGTGAATGGAGTTTCTAGGTGAAAGTGCTTTTTTGACGTGCCAATATCTGCCATTGAGCCCCATTGTAAAATTCTCAAATTTGAAAGCACTATTTTTCTAAAACTATGAAACATTTCAAAGATTCCTTTTCAGGCAACATGTCCACCGTAAGATGAACCTAAGTAGGCTTGAATGGCGTTTCTAGGTGTAAGTATGTAGGACTAGTAGCATGCCAAAGTTTGTGCTATTGCCATTGAGAATGCATTGGGCGTTAAAGTTAAATAACTCAGAAACTACAAAACATTTCAAAGTAAAAAGTTCCAGCATGTGTCTCCACAGTAAGCTGAATTATAAAAAGTGTGAATGGAGTTTCTAGGTGAAAGTGCTTTTTTGACGTGCCAATATCTGCCATTGAGCCCCATTGTAAAATTCTCAAATTTGAAAGCACTATATTTCTAAAACTATGAAACATTTCAAAGATTCCTTTTCAGGCAAACATGTCCACCGTAAGATGAACCTAAGTAGGCTTGAATGGGGTTTCTAGGTGTAAGTATGTAGGACTAGTAGCATGCCAAAGTTTGTGCTATTGCCATTGAGAATGCATTGGGCGTTAAAGTTAAATAACTCAGAAACTACAAAACATTTCAAAGTAAAAAGTTCCAGCATGTGTCTCCACAGTAAGCTGAATTATAAAAAGTGTGAATGGAGTTTCTAGGTGAAAGTGCTTTTTTGACGTGCCAATATCTGCCATTGAGCCCCATTGTAAAATTCTCAAATTTGAAAGCACTATATTTCTAAAACTATGAAACATTTCAAAGATTCCTTTTCAGGCAAACATGTCCACCGTAAGATGAACCTAAGTAGGCTTGAATGGCGTTTCTAGGTGTAAGTATGTAGGACTAGTAGCATGCCAAAGTTTGTGCTATTGCCATTGAGAATGCATTGGGCGTTAAAGTTAAATAACTCAGAAACTACAAAACATTTCAAAGTAAAAGGTTCCAGCATGTGTCTCCACAGTAAGCTGAATAATACAAAATGTGAATGGAGTTTCTAGGTGAAAGTGCTTTTTTGACGTGCCAATATCTGCCATTGAGCCCCATTGTAAAATTCTCAAATTTGAAAGCACTATATTTCTAAAACTATGAAACATTTCAAAGATTCCTTTTCAGGCAAACATGTCCACCGTAAGATGAACCTAAGTAGGCTTGAATGGGGTTTCTAGGTGTAAGTATGTAGGACTAGTAGCATGCCAAAGTTTGTGCTATTGCCATTTTGAATGCATTGGGCGTTAAAGTTAAATAACTCAGAAACTACAAAACATTTCAAAGTAAAAAGTTCCAGCATGTGTCTCCACAGTAAGCTGAATTATAAAAAGTGTGAATGGAGTTTCTAGGTGAAAGTGCTTTTTTGACGTGCCAATATCTGCCATTGAGCCCCATTGTAAAATTCTCAAATTTGAAAGCACTATATTTCTAAAACTATGAAACATTTCAAAGATTCCTTTTCAGGCAAACATGTCCACCGTAAGATGAACCTAAGTAGGCTTGAATGGCGTTTCTAGGTGTAAGTATGTAGGACTAGTAGCATGCCAAAGTTTGTGCTATTGCCATTGAGAATGCATTGGGCGTTAAAGTTAAATAACTCAGAAACTACAAAACATTTCAAAGTAAAAAGTTCCAGCATGTGTCTCCACAGTAAGCTGAATTATAAAAAGTGTGAATGGAGTTTCTAGGTGAAAGTGCTTTTTTGACGTGCCAATATCTGCCATTGAGCCCCATTGTAAAATTCTCAAATTTGAAAGCACTATATTTCTAAAACTATGAAACATTTCAAAGATTCCTTTTCAGGCAAACATGTCCACCGTAAGATGAACCTAAGTAGGCTTGAATGGCGTTTCTAGGTGTAAGTATGTAGGACTAGTAGCATGCCAAAGTTTGTGCTATTGCCATTGAGAATGCATTTGGCGTTAAAGTTAAATAACTCAGAAACTACAAAACATTTCAAAGTAAAAAGTTCCAGCATGTGTCTCCACAGTAAGCTGAAATATAAAAAGTGTGAATGGAGTTTCTAGGTGAAAGTGCTTTTTTGACGTGCCAATATCTGCCATTGAGCCCCATTGTAAAATTCTCAAATTTGAAAGCACTATATTTCTAAAACTATGAAACATTTCAAAGATTCCTTTTCAGGCAAACATGTCCATCGTAAGATGAACCTAAGTAGGCTTGAATGGGGTTTCTAGGTGTAAGTATGTAGGACTAGTAGCATGCCAAAGTTTGTGCTATTGCCATTGAGAATGCATTGGGCGTTAAAGTTAAATAACTCAGAAACTACAAAACATTTCAAAGTAAAAAGTTCCAGCATGTGTCTCCACAGTAAGCTGAATTATAAAAAGTGTGAATGGAGTTTCTAGGTGAAAGTGCTTTTTTGACGTGCCAATATCTGCCATTGAGCCCCATTGTAAAATTCTCAAATTTGAAAGCACTATATTTCTAAAACTATGAAACATTTCAAAGATTCCTTTTCAGGCAAACATGTCCACCGTAAGATGAACCTAAGTAGGCTTGAATGGCGTTTCTAGGTGTAAGTATGTAGGACTAGTAGCATGCCAAAGTTTGTGCTATTGCCATTGAGAATGCATTGGGCGTTAAAGTTAAATAACTCAGAAACTACAAAACATTTCAAAGTAAAAAGTTCCAGCATGTGTCTCCACAGTAAGCTGAATTATAAAAAGTGTGAATGGAGTTTCTAGGTGAAAGTGCTTTTTTGACGTGCCAATATCTGCCATTGAGCCCCATTGTAAAATTCTCAAATTTGAAAGCACTATATTTCTAAAACTATGAAACATTTCAAAGATTCCTTTTCAGGCAAACATGTCCACCGTAAGATGAACCTAAGTAGGCTTGAATGGCGTTTCTAGGTGTAAGTATGTAGGACTAGTAGCATGCCAAAGTTTGTGCTATTGCCATTGAGAATGCATTGGGCGTTAAAGTTAAATAACTCAGAAACTACAAAACATTTCAAAGTAAAAAGTTCCAGCATGTGTCTCCACAGTAAGCTGAATTATAAAAAGTGTGAATGGAGTTTCTAGGTGAAAGTGCTTTTTTGACGTGCCAATATCTGCCATTGAGCCCCATTGTAAAATTCTCAAATTTGAAAGCACTATATTTCTAAAACTATGAAACATTTCAAAGATTCCTTTTCAGGCAAACATGTCCACCGTAAGATGAACCTAAGTAGGCTTGAATGGCGTTTCTAGGTGTAAGTATGTAGGACTAGTAGCATGCCAAAGTTTGTGCTATTGCCATTGAGAATGCATTGGGCGTTAAAGTTAAATAACTCAGAAACTACAAAACATTTCAAAGTAAAAAGTTCCAGCATGTGTCTCCACAGTAAGCTGAATTATAAAAAGTGTGAATGGAGTTTCTAGGTGAAAGTGCTTTTTTGACGTCCCAATATCTGCCATTGAGCCCCATTGTAAAATTCTCAAATTTGAAAGCACTATATTTCTAAAACTATGAAACATTTCAAAGATTCCTTTTCAGGCAAACATGTCCACCGTCAGATGAACCTAAGTAGGCTTGAATGGGGTTTCTAGGTGTAAGTATGTAGGACTAGTAGCATGCCAAAGTTTGTGCTATTGCCATTGAGAATACATTGGGCATTAAAGTTAAATAACTCAGAAACTACAAAACATTTCAAAGTAAAAAGTTCCAGCATGTGTCTCCACAGTAAGCTGTATTATAAAAAGTGTGAATGGAGTTTCTAGGTGAAAGTGCTTTTTTGAAGTGCCAATATCTGCCATTGAGCCCCATTGTAAAATTCTCAAATTTGAAAGCACTATATTTCTAAAACTATGAAACATTTCAAAGATTCCTTTTCAGGCAAACATGTCCACCGTAAGATGAACCTAAGTAGGCTTGAATGGCGTTTCTAGGTGTAAGTATGTAGGACTAGTAGCATGCCAAAGTTTGTGCTATTGCCATTGAGAATGCATTGGGCGTTAAAGTTAAATAACTCAGAAACTACAAAACATTTCAAAGTAAAAAGTTCCAGCATGTGTCTCCACAGTAAGCTGAATTATAAAAAGTGTGAATGGAGTTTCTAGGTGAAAGTGCTTTTTTGACGTGCCAATATCTGCCATTGAGCCCCATTGTAAAATTCTCAAATTTGAAAGCACTATATTTCTAAAACTATGAAACATTTCAAAGATTCCTTTTCAGGCAAACATGTCCACCGTAAGATGAACCTAAGTAGGCTTGAATGGCGTTTCTAGGTGTAAGTATGTAGGACTAGTAGCATGCCAAAGTTTGTGCTATTGCCATTGAGAATGCATTGGGCGTTAAAGTTAAATAACTCAGAAACTACAAAACATTTCAAAGTAAAAAGTTCCAGCATGTGTCTCCACAGTAAGCTGAATTATAAAAAGTGTGAATGGAGTTTCTAGGTGAAAGTGCTTTTTTGACGTGCCAATATCTGCCATTGAGCCCCATTGTAAAATTCTCAAATTTGAAAGCACTATATTTCTAAAACTATGAAACATTTCAAAGATTCCTTTTCAGGCAAACATGTCCACCGTAAGATGAACCTAAGTAGGCTTGAATGGCGTTTCTAGGTGTAAGTATGTAGGACTAGTAGCATGCCAAAGTTTGTGCTATTGCCATTGAGAATGCATTGGGCGTTAAAGTTAAATAACTCAGAAACTACAAAACATTTCAAAGTAAAAAGTTCCAGCATGTGTCTCCACAGTAAGCTGAATTATAAAAAGTGTGAATGGAGTTTCTAGGTGAAAGTGCTTTTTTGACGTGCCAATATCTGCCATTGAGCCCCATTGTAAAATTCTCAAATTTGAAAGCACTATATTTCTAAAACTATGAAACATTTCAAAGATTCCTTTTCAGGCAAACATGTCCACCGTAAGATGAACCTAAGTAGGCTTGAATGGCGTTTCTAGGTGTAAGTATGTAGGACTAGTAGCATGCCAAAGTTTGTGCTATTGCCATTGAGAATGCATTGGGCGTTAAAGTTAAATAACTCAGAAACTACAAAACATTTCAAAGTAAAAAGTTCCAGCATGTGTCTCCACAGTAAGCTGAATTATAAAAAGTGTGAATGGAGTTTCTAGGTGAAAGCGCTTTTTTGACGTGCCAATATCTGCCATTGAGCCCCATTGTAAAATTCTCAAATTTGAAAGCACTATATTTCTAAAACTATGAAACATTTCAAAGATTCCTTTTCAGGCAAACATGTCCACCGTAAGATGAACCTAAGTAGGCTTGAATGGCGTTACTAGGTGTAAGTATGTAGGACTAGTAGCATGCCAAAGTGTGTGCTATTGCCATTGAGAATGCATTGGGCGTTAAAGTTAAATAACTCAGAAACTACAAAACATTTCAAAGTAAAAAGTTCCAGCATGTGTCTCCACAGTAAGCTGAATTATAAAAAGTGTGAATGGAGTTTCTAGGTGAAAGTGCTTTTTTGACGTGCCAATATCTGCCATTGAGCCCCATTGTAAAATTCTCAAATTTAAAAGCACTATATTTCTAAAACTATGAAACATTTCAAAGATTCCTTTTCAGGCAAACATGTCCACCGTAAGATGAACCTAAGTAGGCTTGAATGGGGTTTCTAGGTGTAAGTATGTAGGACTAGTAGCATGCCAAAGTTTGTGCTATTGCCATTGAGAATGCATTGGGCGTTAAAGTTAAATAACTCAGAAACTACAAAACATTTCAAAGTAAAAAGTTCCAGCATGTGTCTCCACAGTAAGCTGAATTATAAAAAGTGTGAATGGAGTTTCTAGGTGAAAGTGCTTTTTTGACGTGCCAATATCTGCCATTGAGCCCCATTGTAAAATTCTCAAATTTGAAAGCACTATATTTCTAAAACTATGAAACATTTCAAAGATTCCTTTTCAGGCAAACATGTCCACCGTAAGATGAACCTAAGTAGGCTTGAATGGGGTTTCTAGGTGTAAGTATGTAGGACTAGTAGCATGCCAAAGTTTGTGCTATTGCCATTGAGAATGCATTGGGCGTTAAAGTTAAATAACTCAGAAACTACAAAACATTTCAAAGTAAAAAGTTCCAGCATGTGTCTCCACAGTAAGCTGAATTATAAAAAGTGTGAATGGAGTTTCTAGGTGAAAGTGCTTTTTTGACGTCCCAATATCTGCCATTGAGCCCCATTGTAAAATTCTCAAATTTGAAAGCACTATATTTCTAAAACTATGAAACATTTCAAAGATTCCTTTTCAGGCAAACATGTCCACCGTAAGATGAACCTAAGTAGGCTTGAATGGCGTTTCTAGGTGTAAGTATGTAGGACTAGTAGCATGCCAAAGTTTGTGCTATTGCCATTGAGAATGCATTGGGCGTTAAAGTTAAATAACTCAGAAACTACAAAACATTTCAAAGTAAAAAGTTCCAGCATGTGTCTCCACAGTAAGCTGAATTATAAAAAGTGTGAATGGAGTTTCTAGGTGAAAGTGCTTTTTTGACGTGCCAATATCTGCCATTGAGCCCCATTGTAAAATTCTCAAATTTGAAAGCACTATATTTCTAAAACTATGAAACATTTCAAAGATTCCTTTTCAGGCAAACATGTCCACCGTAAGATGAACCTAAGTAGGCTTGAATGGCGTTTCTAGGTGTAAGTATGTAGGACTAGTAGCATGCCAAAGTTTGTGCTATTGCCATTGAGAATGCATTGGGCGTTAAAGTTAAATAACTCAGAAACTACAAAACATTTCAAAGTAAAAAGTTCCAGCATGTGTCTCCACAGTAAGCTGAATTATAAAAAGTGTGAATGGAGTTTCTAGGTGAAAGTGCTTTTTTGACGTGCCAATATCTGCCATTGAGCCCCATTGTAAAATTCTCAAATTTGAAAGCACTATATTTCTAAAACTATGAAACATTTCAAAGATTCCTTTTCAGGCAAACATGTCCACCGTAAGATGAACCTAAGTAGGCTTGAATGGCGTTTCTAGGTGTAAGTATGTAGGACTAGTAGCATGCCAAAGTTTGTGCTATTGCCATTGAGAATGCATTGGGCGTTAAAGTTAAATAACTCAGAAACTACAAAACATTTCAAAGTAAAAAGTTCCAGCATGTGTCTCCACAGTAAGCTGAATTATAAAAAGTGTGAATGGAGTTTCTAGGTGAAAGTGCTTTTTTGACGTGCCAATATCTGCCATTGAGCCCCATTGTAAAATTCTCAAATTTGAAAGCACTATATTTCTAAAACTATGAAACATTTCAAAGATTCCTTTTCAGGCAAACATGTCCACCGTAAGATGAACCTAAGTAGGCTTGAATGGCGTTTCTAGGTGTAAGTATGTAGGACTAGTAGCATGCCAAAGTTTGTGCTATTGCCATTGAGAATGCATTGGGCGTTAAAGTTAAATAACTCAGAAACTACAAAACATTTCAAAGTAAAAAGTTCCAGCATGTGTCTCCACAGTAAGCTGAATTATAAAAAGTGTGAATGGAGTTTCTAGGTGAAAGTGCTTTTTTGACGTGCCAATATCTGCCATTGAGCCCCATTGTAAAATTCTCAAATTTGAAAGCACTATATTTCTAAAACTATGAAACATTTCAAAGATTCCTTTTCAGGCAAACATGTCCACCGTAAGATGAACCTAAGTAGGCTTGAATGGCGTTTCTAGGTGTAAGTATGTAGGACTAGTAGCATGCCAAAGTTTGTGCTATTGCCATTGAGAATGCATTGGGCGTTAAAGTTAAATAACTCAGAAACTACAAAACATTTCAAAGTAAAAAGTTCCAGCATGTGTCTCCACAGTAAGCTGAATTATAAAAAGTGTGAATGGAGTTTCTAGGTGAAAGTGCTTTTTTGACGTGCCAATATCTGCCATTGAGCCCCATTGTAAAATTCTCAAATTTGAAAGCACTATATTTCTAAAACTATGAAACATTTCAAAGATTCCTTTTCAGGCAAACATGTCCACCGTAAGATGAACCTAAGTAGGCTTGAATGGCGTTTCTAGGTGTAAGTATGTAGGACTAGTAGCATGCCAAAGTTTGTGCTATTGCCATTGAGAATGCATTGGGCGTTAAAGTTAAATAACTCAGAAACTACAAAACATTTCAAAGTAAAAAGTTCCAGCATGTGTCTCCACAGTAAGCTGAATTATAAAAAGTGTGAATGGAGTTTCTAGGTGAAAGTGCTTTTTTGACGTGCCAATATCTGCCATTGAGCCCCATTGTAAAATTCTCAAATTTGAAAGCACTATATTTCTAAAACTATGAAACATTTCAAAGATTCCTTTTCAGGCAAACATGTCCACCGTAAGATGAACCTAAGTAGGCTTGAATGGGGTTTCTAGGTGTAAGTATGTAGGACTAGTAGCATGCCAAAGTTTGTGCTATTGCCATTGAGAATGCATTGGGCGTTAAAGTTAAATAACTCAGAAACTACAAAACATTTCAAAGTAAAAAGTTCCAGCATGTGTCTCCACAGTAAGCTGAATTTTAAAAAGTGTGAATGGAGTTTCTAGGTGAAAGTGCTTTTTTGACGTGCCAATATCTGCCATTGAGCCTCATTGTAAAATTCTCACATTTGAAAGCACTATATTTCTAAAACTATGAAACATTTCAAAGATTCCTTTTCAGGAAAACATGTCCACCGTAAGATGAACCTAAGTAGGCTTGAATGGGGTTTCTAGGTGTAAGTATGTAGGACTAGTAGCATGCCAAAGTTTGTGCTATTGCCATTGAGAATGCATTGGGCGTTAAAGTTAAATAACTCAGAAACTACAAAACATTTCAAAGTAAAAAGTTCCAGCATGTGTCTCCACAGTAAGCTGAATTATAAAAAGTGTGAATGGAGTTTCTAGGTGAAAGTGCTTTTTTGACGTGCCAATATCTGCCATTGAGCCCCATTGTAAAATTCACAAATTTGAAAGCACTATATTTCTAAAACTATGAAACATTTCAAAGATTCCTTTTCAGGCAAACATGTCCACCGTAAGATGAACCTAAGTAGGCTTGAATGGCGTTTCTAGGTGTAAGTATGTAGGACTAGTAGCATGCCAAAGTTTGTGCTATTGCCATTGAGAATGCATTGGGCGTTAAAGTTAAATAACTCAGAAACTACAAAACATTTCAAAGTAAAAAGTTCCAGCATGTGTCTCCACAGTAAGCTGAATTATAAAACGTGTGAATGGAGTTTCTAGGTGAAAGTGATTTTTACGTGCCACTATCTGCCATTATAAATTTCTCACATTAAAGCACTATATTTCTAAAACTATGAAACATTTCAAAGATTCCTTTTCAGGCAAACATGTCCACCGTAAGATGAACCTAAGTAGGCTTGAATGGGGTTTCTAGGTGTAAGTATGTAGGACTAGTAGCATGCCAAAGTTTGTGCTATTGCCATTGAGAATGCATTGGGCGTTAAAGTTAAATAACTCAGAAACTACAAAACATTTCAAAGTAAAAAGTTCCAGCATGTGTCTCCACAGTAAGCTGAATTTAAAAAAGTGTGAATGGAGTTTCTAGGTGAAAGTGCTTTTTTGACGTGCCAATATCTGCCATTGAGCCTCATTGTAAAATTCTCACATTTGAAAGCACTATATTTCTAAAACTATGAAACATTTCAAAGATTCCTTTTCAGGAAAACATGTCCACCGTAAGATGAACCTAAGTAGGCTTGAATGGGGTTTCTAGGTGTAAGTATGTAGGACTAGTAGCATGCCAAAGTTTGTGCTATTGCCATTGAGAATGCATTGGGCGTTAAAGTTAAATAACTCAGAAACTACAAAACATTTCAAAGTAAAAAGTTCCAGCATGTGTCTCCACAGTAAGCTGAATTATAAAAAGTGTGAATGGAGTTTCTAGGTGAAAGTGCTTTTTTGACGTGCCAATATCTGCCATTGAGCCCCATTGTAAAATTCACAAATTTGAAAGCACTATATTTCTAAAACTATGAAACATTTCAAAGATTCCTTTTCAGGCAAACATGTCCACCGTAAGATGAACCTAAGTAGGCTTGAATGGCGTTTCTAGGTGTAAGTATGTAGGACTAGTAGCATGCCAAAGTTTGTGCTATTGCCATTGAGAATGCATTGGGCGTTAAAGTTAAATAACTCAGAAACTACAAAACATTTCAAAGTAAAAAGTTCCAGCATGTGTCTCCACAGTAAGCTGAATTATAAAACGTGTGAATGGAGTTTCTAGGTGAAAGTGATTTTTACGTGCCACTATCTGCCATTATAAATTTCTCACATTAAAGCACTATATTTCTAAAACTATGAAACATTTCAAAGATTCCTTTTCAGGCAAACATGTCCACCGTAAGATGAACCTAAATAGGTTTGAATGGGGATTCTAGGTGTAAGTATGTAGGACTAGTAGCATGCCAAAGTTATAATTTTTTTCGGACGGCATACTATAGCATGTCGTTTTTCGTGATTTAGGACTATTAGAAAAAAAGGTGAAAATCATGAAAAAACGACATACTATAGTTCATGGCTTCGGACGGCATACTATAGCATGTCGTTGTTCGTGATTTAGGACTATTAGAAAAAAAGATGAAAATCATGAAAAAACGACATACTATAGTCCATGGTTTGGGACGGCATAATATATTATGTCATATTTTCATGATTTTGGGACACTATGTCAGAGCCAGGACTTGAACCTGCAGCCTCCTGATTACCAGGCAGGCTCTGTACCCAGTGAGCCACTGTGCATGCTGTTCTTAAAAGGCCGAATAGATAATGAAAGAAGAGCCAGAGACTTGTTTCCATTGTGGTTCATAAACATTAGAGCGTCTAGAGATAAACAACAGCAAAAGAAACAATAGACAAATGTCCTGTTATTTTATTTTTTGTATTTTATTTTTGTATCAATGTTGTACTCAAAGGGAACAGCAGACTGCATTGTGGCAGGTAGCAAGTAGATCAGTGACTTGGCACACTGGCTGCATGATCAGGAGATAGTGGGTTCAAACCCCACTCAAATCTTTACTTGCCAAAATCTGCCCTTGACCCCCATTCTGAATTTCTCAAATTTAAAAGCACTATATTTCTAAAACTATGAAACATTTCAAAGATTCCTTTTCAGGCAAACATGTCCACCGTAAGATGAACCTAAGTAGGCTTGAATGGGGTTTCTAGGTGTAAGTATGTAGGACTAGTAGCATGCCAAAGTTTGTGCTATTGCCATTGAGAATGCATTGGGCGTTAAAGTTAAATAACTCAGAAACTACAAAACATTTCAAAGTAAAAAGTTCCAGCATGTGTCTCCACAGTAAGCTGAATTATAAAAAGTGTGAATGGAGTTTCTAGGTGAAAGTGCTTTTTTGACGTGCCAATATCTGCCATTGAGCCCCATTGTAAAATTCTCAAATTTGAAAGCACTATATTTCTAAAACTATGAAACATTTCAAAGATTCCTTTTCAGGCAAACATGTCCACCGTAAGATGAACCTAAGTAGGCTTGAATGGCGTTTCTAGGTTTAAGTATGTAGGACTAGTAGCATGCCAAAGTTTGTGCTATTGCCATTGAGAATGCATTGGGCGTTAAAGTTAAATAACTCAGAAACTACAAAACATTTCAAAGTAAAAAGTTCCAGCATGTGTCTCCACAGTAAGCTGAATTATAAAAAGTGTGAATGGAGTTTCTAGGTGAAAGTGCTTTTTTGACGTGCCAATATCTGCCATTGAGCCCCATTGTAAAATTCTCAAATTTGAAAGCACTATATTTCTAAAACTATGAAACATTTCAAAGATTCCTTTTCAGGCAAACATGTCCACCGTAAGATGAACCTAAGTAGGCTTGAATGGGGTTTCTAGGTGTAAGTATGTAGGACTAGTAGCATGCCAAAGTTTGTGCTATTGCCATTGAGAATGCATTGGGCGTTAAAGTTAAATAACTCAGAAACTACAAAACATTTCAAAGTAAAAAGTTCCAGCATGTGTCTCCACAGTAAGCTGAATTATAAAAAGTGTGAATTGAGTTTCTAGGTGAAAGTGCTTTTTTGACGTGCCAATATCTGCCATTGAGCCCCATTGTAAAATTCTCAAATTTGAAAGCACTATATTTCTAAAACTATGAAACATTTCAAAGATTCCTTTTCAGGCAAACATGTCCACCGTAAGATGAACCTAAGTAGGCTTGAATGGCGTTTCTAGGTGTAAGTATGTAGGACTAGTAGCATGCCAAAGTTTGTGCTATTGCCATTGAGAATGCATTGGGCGTTAAAGTTAAATAACTCAGAAACTACAAAACATTTCAAAGTAAAAAGTTCCAGCATGTGTCTCCACAGTAAGCTGAATTATAAAAAGTGTGAATGGAGTTTCTAGGTGAAAGTGCTTTTTTGACGTGCCAATATCTGCCATTGAGCCCCATTGTAAAATTCTCAAATTTGAAAGCACTATATTTCTAAAACTATGAAACATTTCAAAGATTCCTTTTCAGGCAAACATGTCCACCGTAAGATGAACCTAAGTAGGCTTGAATGGGGTTTCTAGGTGTAAGTATGTAGGACTAGTAGCATGCCAAAGTTTGTGCTATTGCCATTGAGAATGCATTGGGCGTTAAAGTTAAATAACTCAGAAACTACAAAACATTTCAAAGTAAAAAGTTCCAGCATGTGTCTCCACAGTAAGCTGAATTATAAAAAGTGTGAATTGAGTTTCTAGGTGAAAGTGCTTTTTTGACGTGCCAATATCTGCCATTGAGCCCCATTGTAAAATTCTCAAATTTGAAAGCACTATATTTCTAAAACTATGAAACATTTCAAAGATTCCTTTTCAGGCAAACATGTCCACCGTAAGATGAACCTAAGTAGGCTTGAATGGCGTTTCTAGGTGTAAGTATGTAGGACTAGTAGCATGCCAAAGTTTGTGCTATTGCCATTGAGAATGCATTGGGCGTTAAAGTTAAATAACTCAGAAACTACAAAACATTTCAAAGTAAAAAGTTCCAGCATGTGTCTCCACAGTAAGCTGAATTATAAAAAGTGTGAATGGAGTTTCTAGGTGAAAGTGCTTTTTTGACGTGCCAATATCTGCCATTGAGCCCCATTGTAAAATTCTCAAATTTGAAAGCACTATATTTCTAAAACTATGAAACATTTCAAAGATTCCTTTTCAGGCAAACATGTCCACCGTAAGATGAACCTAAGTAGGCTTGAATGGCGTTTCTAAGTGTAAGTATGTAGGACTAGTAGCATGCCAAAGTGTGTGCTATTGCCATTGAGAATGCATTGGGCGTTAAAGTTAAATAACTCAGAAACTACAAAACATTTCAAAGTAAAAAGTTCCAGCATGTGTCTCCACAGTAAGCTGAATTATAAAAAGTGTGAATGGAGTTTCTAGGTGAAAGTGCTTTTTTGACGTGCCAATATCTGCCATTGAGCCCCATTGTAAAATTCTCAAATTTGAAAGCACTATATTTCTAAAACTATGAAACATTTCAAAGATTCCTTTTCAGGCAAACATGTCCACCGTAAGATGAACCTAAGTAGGCTTGAATGGGGTTTCTAGGTGTAAGTATGTAGGACTAGTAGCATGCCAAAGTTTGTGCTATTGCCATTGAGAATGCATTGGGCGTTAAAGTTAAATAACTCAGAAACTACAAAACATTTCAAAGTAAAAAGTTCCAGCATGTGTCTCCACAGTAAGCTGAAATATAAAAAGTGTGAATGGAGTTTCTAGGTGAAAGTGCTTTTTTGACGTGCCAATATCTGCCATTGAGCCCCATTGTAAAATTCTCAAATTTGAAAGCACTATATTTCTAAAACTATGAAAAATTTCAAAGATTCCTTTTCAGGCAAACATGTCCACCGTAAGATGAACCTAAGTAGGCTTGAATGGGGTTTCTAGGTGTAAGTATGTAGGACTAGTAGCATGCCAAAGTTTGTGCTATTGCCATTGAGAATGCATTGGGCGTTAAAGTTAAATAACTCAGAAACTACAAAACATTTCAAAGTAAAAAGTTCCAGCATGTGTCTCCACAGTAATCTGAATTATAAAACGTGTGAATGGAGTTTCTAGGTAAAAGTGATTTTGACGTGCCACTATCTGCCATTATAAAATTCTCACATTTAAAGCACTATATTTCTAAAACTATGAAACATTTCAAAGATTCCTTTTCAGGCAAACATGTCCACCGTAAGATGAACCTAAATAGGTTTGAATGGGGATTCTAGGTGTAAGTATGTAGGACTAGTAGCATGCCAAAGTTATAATTTTTTTCGGACGGCATACTATAGCATGTCGTTTTTCGTGATTTAGGACTATTTGAAAAAAATATGAAAATCATGAAAAAACGACATACTATAGTTCATGGCTTCGGACGGCATACTATAGCATGTCGTTTTTCATGATTTTGGAGGATTTGAAAAAAAGATGAAAATCATGAAAAAACGACATACTATAGTCCATGGTTTGGGACGGCATAATATATTATGTCATATTTTCATGATTTTGGGACACTATGTCAGAGCCAGGACTTGAACCTGCAGCCTCCTGATTACCAGGCAGGCTCTGTACCCAGTGAGCCACTGTGCATGCTGTTCTTAAAAGGCCGAATATATAATGAAAGAAGAGCCAGAGACTTGTTTCCATTGTGGTTCATAAACATTCGAGCGTCTAGAGATAAACAACAGCAAAAGAAACAATAGACAAATGTCCTGTTATTTTATTTTTTGTATTTTATTTTTGTATCAATGTTGTACTCAAAGGGAACAGCAGACTGCATTGTGGCAGGTAGCAAGTAGATCAGTGACTTGGCACACTGGCTGCATGATCAGGAGATAGTTGGTTCAAACCCCACTCAAATCTTTACTTGCCAAAATCTGCCATTGACCCCCATTCTGAATTTCTCAAATTTAAAAGCACTATATTTCTAAAACTATGAAACATTTCAAAGATTCCTTTTCAGGCAAACATGTCCACCGTAAGATGAACCTAAGTAGGCTTGAATGGGGTTTCTAGGTGTAAGTATGTAGGACTAGTAGCATGCCAAAGTTTGTGCTATTGCCATTGAGAATGCATTGGGCGTTAAAGTTAAATAACTCAGAAACTACAAAACATTTCAAAGTAAAAAGTTCCAGCATGTGTCTCCACAGTAAGCTGAATTATAAAAAGTGTGAATGGAGTTTCTAGGTGAAAGTGCTTTTTTGACGTGCCAATATCTGCCATTGAGCCCCATTGTAAAATTCTCAAATTTGAAAGCACTATATTTCTAAAACTATGAAACATTTCAAAGATTCCTTTTCAGGCAAACATGTCCACCGTAAGATGAACCTAAGTAGGCTTGAATGGGGTTTCTAGGTGTAAGTATGTAGGACTAGTAGCATGCCAAAGTTTGTGCTATTGCCATTGAGAATGCATTGGGCGTTAAAGTTAAATAACTCAGAAACTACAAAACATTTCAAAGTAAAAAGTTCCAGCATGTGTCTCCACAGTAAGCTGAATTATAAAAACTGTGAATGGAGTTTCTAGGTGAAAGTGCTTTTTTGACGTGCCAATATCTGCCATTGAGCCCCATTGTAAAATTCTCAAATTTGAAAGCACTATATTTCTAAAACTATGAAACATTTCAAAGATTCCTTTTCAGGCAAACATGTCCACCGTAAGATGAACCTAAGTAGACTTGAATGGCGTTTCTAGGTGTAAGTATGTAGGACTAGTAGCATGCCAACGTTTGTGCTATTGCCATTGAGAATGCATTGGGCGTTAAAGTTAAATAACTCAGAAACTACAAAACATTTCAAAGTAAAAAGTTCCAGCATGTGTCTCCACAGTAAGCTGAATTATAAAAAGTGTGAATAGAGTTTCTAGGTGAAAGTGCTTTTTTGACGTGCCAATATCTGCCATTGAGCCCCATTGTAAAATTCTCAAATTTGAAAGCACTATATTTCTAAAACTATGAAACATTTCAAAGATTCCTTTTCAGGCAAACATGTCCACCGTAAGATGAACCTAAGTAGGCTTGAATGGGGTTTCTAGGTGTAAGTATGTAGGACTAGTAGCATGCCAAAGTTTGTGCTATTGCCATTGAGAATGCATTGGGCGTTAAAGTTAAATAACTCAGAAACTACAAAACATTTCAAAGTAAAAAGTTCCAGCATGTGTCTCCACAGTAAGCTGAATTATAAAAAGTGTGAATGGAGTTTCTAGGTGAAAGTGCTTTTTTGACGTGCCAATATCTGCCATTGAGCCCCATTGTAAAATTCTCAAATTTGAAAGCACTATATTTCTAAAACTATGAAACATTTCAAAGATTCCTTTTCAGGCAAACATGTCCACCGTAAGATGAACCTAAGTAGGCTTGAATGGCGTTTCTAGGTGTAAGTATGTAGGACTAGTAGCATGCCAACGTTTGTGCTATTGCCATTGAGAATGCATTGGGCGTTAAAGTTAAATAACTCAGAAACTACAAAACATTTCAAAGTAAAAAGTTCCAGCATGTGTCTCCACAGTAAGCTGAATTATAAAAAGTGTGAATAGAGTTTCTAGGTGAAAGTGCTTTTTTGACGTGCCAATATCTGCCATTGAGCCCCATTGTAAAATTCTCAAATTTGAAAGCACTATATTTCTAAAACTATGAAACATTTCAAAGATTCCTTTTCAGGCAAACATGTCCACCGTAAGATGAACCTAAGTAGGCTTGAATGGGGTTTCTAGGTGTAAGTATGTAGGACTAGTAGCATGCCAAAGTTTGTGCTATTGCCATTGAGAATGCATTGGGCGTTAAAGTTAAATAACTCAGAAACTACTAAACATTTCAAAGTAAAAAGTTCCAGCATGTGTCTCCACAGTAAGCTGAATTATAAAAAGTGTGAATGGAGTTTCTAGGTGAAAGTGCTTTTTTGACGTGCCAATATCTGCCATTGAGCCCCATTGTAAAATTCTCAAATTTGAAAGCACTATATTTCTAAAACTATGAAACATTTCAAAGATTCCTTTTCAGGCAAACATGTCCACCGTAAGATGAACCTAAGTAGGCTTGAATGGCGTTTCTAGGTGTAAGTATGTAGGACTAGTAGCATGCCAAAGTTTGTGCTATTGCCATTGAGAATGCATTGGGCGTTAAAGTTAAATAACTCAGAAACTACAAAACATTTCAAAGTAAAAAGTTCCAGCATGTGTCTCCACAGTAAGCTGAATTATAAAAAGTGTGAATGGAGTTTCTAGGTGAAAGTGCTTTTTTGACGTGCCAATATCTGCCATTGATCCCCATTGTAAAATTCTCAAATTTGAAAGCACTATATTTCTAAAACTATGAAACATTTCAAAGATTCCTTTTCAGGCAAACATGTCCACCGTAAGATGAACCTAAGTAGGCTTGAATGGCGTTTCTAGGTGTAAGTATGTAGGACTAGTAGCATGCCAAAGTTTGTGCTATTGCCATTGAGAATGTCGTGTATTTTGGACACGAGACCATACAAACTTAACCAAAACGGGAGAGCGGAGATAATTGTGAGACGGCAGCAGACAGCAGATTAGATGTTCCTTGATGTTTATTTCGACAACACAGCATAGCAAGACATGGCATAGGCTCCTCCAGCCTCACGGCCTCGGGTCGACTGACTGAATGACATAGAGAATCAACTAGCTTAAGTACAGGTTTACACAATACACATTGGACCAGACTACCATTTGGCCATTCCTAGAAGGATCACTGTGGCCCTTTGATCTACTGTTTTAGCATGTCAACAAACTCCTTTTGTCATACGAATAGCACAGGATAGCAAATGGCAAGGCCCTCACCACATGGGACCGGGTGTGTGCATGGGAACCTGTAGTGGAAGACAGTCACAGACTTTGGAGACGAACTGACTGGTGCAATTAACTATACCTAATGAATAAACAGGATCACCCATATGCTAGGCCCACGAACATGAGATATTGTAAGAATTATTGATTCATAATTCACCACATTCCCCCTTTGACAGACACCGTCTGTCACTATGAAATATGAAACCATAATTATCTTACCAGCTACCACCCCCCTTGATCCTCCGGTTAACAATACATTCAAGAGACCAAAATAACAGCTTTACCCCAACATGGTTTTCAAACACAGACATTTAAGGTTACACAACTTGACATAAATGATTTCATTTACAGTAAGTTCAAATACAATTTCGTATCAGTGGATAATTCATAATTGGTTTCCATTACAGTAAGTTCAAATACAATTTCGTATCAGTGGATAATTCATAATTGGTTTCCATTACAGTAAGTTCAAATACAATTTCGTATCAGTGGATGGATCGGATCAGAATTCTCTTTGCGTTATTTCTTATGGCTAAAAATGTTACAGAACATTAGGAGGATAATTTCCCTGTTGTTACTCAAATCTAGGATAACATGTTTATAAGCACCAGATCACATGAAACTCTCTCTTTGGAGTTTTCACAGGACCGAAATCAAAATAAGTCTTAGACTTATCCTGACCATAACACACCAAATCACATAAACCTCTCTTGGAGATTCACAGGACCAATAACACACCAAATCACATGAACTCTCTTTGGAATTCACATGAAAAATAAGAAAAAGGAAGAACACGTTATATCCCAGAACAGAAGCCAACAGAAATTTAACCCCTCACTAATAACTCCCATCCCGTAATTTAAATCACATTTTAAGCCCTAGAAAACCACAAAAGAGTCAAATTAAACCCTCCTTTCAACACTGTCGGTACTACACGACTACCAATTAATTACCCTGTAATTTAATCACTATCCTGACTTTAAACACTGTCGGCACTCAACGGCCGCCAATTGCCCTGTAATTTAAACATAAATGATTAGTACAAACGAACGTGACGCACAATTGTAATCAGAAAGAAGGAATGTCCGTCTCCCTCATATGAACAAAGGAAATTCTTCTGTTTGCTGCATTCCGTTACCTCAAAGTTCGCTCAGCTGCATGGACCAAGTTGAGAAAATGTTCACCGCTGTTTGTCGCTGAAAGTTCTCGAAGCAAACTCTCATCATCTCATCATCTCCCCCCCCTCCCAGCTCTGAAACAACAGAGATGGGAATACGAAGAGAAAAAGGCCGCAACGTAACTTCACCACAGACCCCTGCTCAGGTCCGTGAAGGCCCTCATCTTGTGTCGTCAGTCGGCCATGGAAAGTGGAAACCGCCGCCGCGCCAAGCGTCGAGTGGCCGCCTCTCCCCGTCGGGATGAGCGATCCCCTCTCCCCCTGGAACGCTGGTGTCCCCGTGCCGTGCCTCGCTGCATCGCTCCCCTCCACTGCTCGCCGTCCCCAGCGTAGAGTTGATGATCGAAGGCCTCCGTGTGGCCGTCCGCCCCTCGTCGACCGCTCCCCATGTCCACCCCGTGCACTGGCTGGATAGTGACGCACGTCGCCGCTGCGCAACACTCCTCATCGCGGTGGTCCGTCGTCATCCTCGTCCTCGTCCCGCTGGAACCCGTCGTCGTCGTCTCTCACAAAAACTCGCTGATTAGACTGAAAAAAAAAGCCGCCGATTCTTCCTGTCTGGCGCTGGAACGCACCATAGACACCGGTTTCGAAAGCACCACATGTCGGACCCCCCCTCCGCCTGACGCAAAAAATGCATCAACACGACCGGGTCGGCACCACATGTCGTGTATTTTGGACACGAGACCATACAAACTTAACCAAAACGGGAGAGCGGAGATAATTGTGAGACGGCAGCAGACAGCAGATTAGATGTTCCTTGATGTTTATTTCGACAACACAGCATAGCAAGACATGGCATAGGCTCCTCCAGCCTCACGGCCTCGGGTCGACTGACTGAATGACATAGAGAATCAACTAGCTTAAGTACAGGTTTACACAATACACATTGGACCAGACTACCATTTGGCCATTCCTAGAAGGATCACTGTGGCCCTTTGATCTACTGTTTTAGCATGTCAACAAACTCCTTTTGTCATACGAATAGCACAGGATAGCAAATGGCAAGGCCCTCACCACATGGGACCGGGTGTGTGCATGGGAACCTGTAGTGGAAGACAGTCACAGACTTTGGAGACGAACTGACTGGTGCAATTAACTATACCTAATGAATAAACAGGATCACCCATATGCTAGGCCCACGAACATGAGATATTGTAAGAATTATTGATTCATAATTCACCACAAGAATGCATTGGGCGTTAAAGTTAAATAACTCAGAAACTACAAAACATTTCAAAGTAAAAAGTTCCAGCATGTGTCTCCACAGTAAGCTGAATTATAAAAAGTGTGAATGGAGTTTCTAGGTGAAAGTGCTTTTTTGACGTGCCTATATCTGCCATTGAGCCCCATTGTAAAATTCTCAAATTTGAAAGCACTATATTTCTAAAACTATGAAACATTTCAAAGATTCCTTTTCAGGCAAACATGTCCACCGTAAGATGAACCTAAGTAGGCTTGAATGGCGTTTCTAGGTGTAAGTATGTAGGACTAGTAGCATGCCAAATTTTGTGCTATTGCCATTGAGAATGCATTGGGCGTTAAAGTTAAATAACTCAGAAACTACAAAACATTTCAAAGTAAAAAGTTCCAGCATGTGTCTCCACAGTAAGCTGAATTATAAAAAGTGTGAATGGAGTTTCTAGGTGAAAGTGCTTTTTTGACGTGCCTATATCTGCCATTGAGCCCCATTGTAAAATTCTCAAATTTGAAAGCACTATATTTCTAAAACTATGAAACATTTCAAAGATTCCTTTTCAGGCAAACATGTCCACCGTAAGATGAACCTAAGTAGGCTTGAATGGCGTTTCTAGGTGTAAGTATGTAGGACTAGTAGCATGCCAAAGTGTGTGCTATTGCCATTGAGAATGCATTGGGCGTTAAAGTTAAATAACTCAGAAACTACAAAACATTTCAAAGTAAAAAGTTCCAGCATGTGTCTCCACAGTAAGCTGAATTATAAAAAGTGTGAATGGAGTTTCTAGGTGAAAGTGCTTTTTTGACGTGCCAATATCTGCCATTGAGCCCCATTGTAAAATTCTCAAATTTGAAAGCACTATATTTCTAAAACTATGAAACATTTCAAAGATTCCTTTTCAGGCAAACATGTCCACCGTAAGATGAACCTAAGTAGGCTTGAATGGGGTTTCTAGGTGTAAGTATGTAGGACTAGTAGCATGCCAAATTGTGTGCTATTGCCATTGAGAATTCATTGGGCGTTAAAGTTAAATAACTCAGAAACTACAAAGCATTTCAAAGTAAAAAGTTCCAGCATGTGTCTCCACAGTAAGCTGAATTATAAAAAGTGTGAATGGAGTTTCTAGGTGAAAGTGCTTTTTTGACGTGCCAATATCTGCCATTGAGCCCCATTGTAAAATTCTCAAATTTGAAAGCACTATATTTCTAAAACTATGAAACATTTCAAAGATTCCTTTTCAGGCAAACATGTCCACCGTAAGATGAACCTAACTAGGCTTGAATGGGGTTTCTAGGTGTAAGTATGTAGGACTAGTAGCATGCCAAAGTGTGTGCTATTGCCATTGAGAATGCATTGGGCGTTAAATTTAAATAACTCAGAAACTACAAAACATTTCAAAGTAAAAAGTTCCAGCATGTGTCTCCACAGTAAGCTGAATTATAAAAAGTGTGAATGGAGTTTCTAGGTGAAAGTGCTTTTTTGACGTGCCAATATCTGCCATTGAGCCCCATTGTAAAATTCTCAAATTTGAAAGCACTATATTTCTAAAACTATGAAACATTTCAAAGATTCCTTTTCAGGCAAACATGTCCACCGTAAGATGAACCTAAGTAGGCTTGAATGGGGTTTCTAGGTGTAAGTATGTAGGACTAGTAGCATGCCAAAGTTTGTGCTATTGCCATTGAGAATGCATTGGGCGTTAAAGTTAAATAACTCAGAAACTACAAAACATTTCAAAGTAAAAAGTTCCAGCATGTGTCTCCACAGTAAGCTGAAATATAAAAAGTGTGAATGGAGTTTCTAGGTGAAAGTGCTTTTTTGACGTGCCAATATCTGCCATTGAGCCCCATTGTAAAATTCTCAAATTTGAAAGCACTATATTTCTAAAACTATGAAACATTTCAAAGATTCCTTTTCAGGCAAACATGTCCACCGTAAGATGAACCTAAGTAGGCTTGAATGGCGTTTCTAAGTGTAAGTATGTAGGACTAGTAGCATGCCAAAGTGTGTGCTATTGCCATTGAGAATGCATTGGGCGTTAACGTTAAATAACTCAGAAACTACAAAACATTTCAAAGTAAAAAGTTCCAGCATGTGTCTCCACAGTAAGCTGAATTATAAAAAGTGTGAATGGAGTTTCTAGGTGAAAGTGCTTTTTTGACGTGCCAATATCTGCCATTGAGCCCCATTCTGATTTTCTCAAATTTAAAAGCACTATATTTCTAAAACTATGAAACATTTCAAAGATTCCTTTTCAGGCAAACATGTCCACCGTAAGATGAACCTAAGTAGGCTTGAATGGGGTTTCTAGGTGTAAGTATGTAGGACTAGTAGCATGCCAACGTTTGTGCTATTGCCATTGAGAATGCATTGGGCGTTAAAGTTAAATAACTCAGAAACTACAAAACATTTCAAAGTAAAAAGTTCCAGCATGTGTCTCCACAGTAAGCTGAATTATAAAAAGTGTGAATGGAGTTTCTAGGTGAAAGTGCTTTTTTGACGTGCCAATATCTGCCATTGAGCCCCATTGTAAAATTCTCAAATTTGAAAGCACTATATTTCTAAAACTATGAAACATTTCAAAGATTCCTTTTCAGGCAAACATGTCCACCGTAAGATGAACCTAAGTAGGCTTGAATGGGGTTTCTAGGTGTAAGTATGTAGGACTAGTAGCATGCCAAAGTTTGTGCTATTGCCATTGAGAATGCATTGGGCGTTAAAGTTAAATAACTCAGAAACTACAAAACATTTCAAAGTAAAAAGTTCCAGCATGTGTCTCCACAGTAAGCTGAAATATAAAAAGTGTGAATGGAGTTTCTAGGTGAAAGTGCTTTTTTGACATGCCAATATCTGCCATTGAGCCCCATTGTAAAATTCTCAAATTTGAAAGCACTATATTTCTAAAACTATGAAAAATTTCAAAGATTCCTTTTCAGGCAAACATGTCCACCGTAAGATGAACCTAAGTAGGCTTGAATGGGGTTTCTAGGTGTAAGTATGTAGGACTAGTAGCATGCCAAAGTTTGTGCTATTGCCATTGAGAATGCATTGGGCGTTAAAGTTAAATAACTCAGAAACTACAAAACATTTCAAAGGAAAAAGTTCCAGCATGTGTCTCCACAGTAAGCTGAATTATAAAAAGTGTGAATGGAGTTTCTAGGTGAAAGTGCTTTTTTGACGTGCCAATATCTGCCATTGAGCCCCATTGTAAAATTCTCAAATTTGAAAGCACTATATTTCTAAAACTATGAAACATTTCAAAGATTCCTTTTCAGGCAAACATGTCCACCGTAAGATGAACCTAAGTAGGCTTGAATGGCGTTTCTAGGTGTAAGTATGTAGGACTAGTAGCATGCCAAAGTTTGTGCTATTGCCATTGAGAATGCATTGGGCGTTAAAGTTAAATAACTCAGAAACTACAAAACATTTCAAAGTAAAAAGTTCCAGCATGTGTCTCCACAGTAAGCTGAATTATAAAAAGTGTGAATGGAGTTTCTAGGTGAAAGTGCTTTTTTGACGTGCCAATATCTGCCATTGAGCCCCATTGTAAAATTCTCAAATTTGAAAGCACTATATTTCTAAAACTATGAAACATTTCAAAGATTCCTTTTCAGGCAAACATGTCCACCGTAAGATGAACCTAAGTAGGCTTGAATGGGGTTTCTAGGTGTAAGTATGTAGGACTAGTAGCATGCCAAAGTTTGTGCTATTGCCATTGAGAATGCATTGGGCGTTAAAGTTAAATAACTCAGAAACTACAAAACATTTAAAAGTAAAAAGTTCCAGCATGTGTCTCCACCGTAAGCTGAATTATAAAAAGTGTGAATGGAGTTTCTAGGTGAAAGTGCTTTTTTGACGTGCGAATATCTGCCATTGAGCCCCATTGTAAAATTCTCAAATTTGAAAGCACTATATTTCTAAAACTATGAAACATTTCAAAGATTCCTTTTCAGGCAAACATGTCCACCGTAAGATGAACCTAAGTAGGCTTGAATGGGGTTTCTAGGTGTAAGTATGTAGGACTAGTAGCATGCCAAAGTTTGTGCTATTGCCATTGAGAATGCATTGGGCGTTAAAGTTAAATAACTCAGAAACTACAAAACATTTCAAAGTAAAAAGTTCCAGCATGTGTCTCCACAGTAAGCTGAATTATAAAAAGTGTGAATGGAGTTTCTAGGTGAAAGTGTTTTTTTGACGTGCCAATATCTGCCATTGAGCCCCATTGTAAAATTCTCAAATTTGAAAGCACTATATTTCTAAAACTATGAAACATTTCAAAGATTCCTTTTCAGGCAAACATGTCCACCGTAAGATGAACCTAAGTAGGCTTGAATGGCGTTTCTAGGTGTAAGTATGTAGGACTAGTAGCATGCCAAAGTTTGTGCTATTGCCATTGAGAATGCATTGGGCGTTAAAGTTAAATAACTCAGAAACTACAAAACATTTCAAAGGAAAAAGTTCCAGCATGTGTCTCCACAGTAAGCTGAATTATAAAAAGTGTGAATGGAGTTTCTAGGTGAAAGTGCTTTTTTGACGTGCCAATATCTGCCATTGAGCCCCATTGTAAAATTCTCAAATTTGAAAGCACTATATTTCTAAAACTATGAAACATTTCAAAGATTCCTTTTCAGGCAAACATGTCCACCGTAAGATGAACCTAAGTAGGCTTGAATGGGGTTTCTAGGTGTAAGTATGTAGGACTAGTAGCATGCCAAAGTTTGTGCTATTGCCCTTGAGAATGCATTGGGCGTTAAAGTTAAATAACTCAGAAACTACAAAACATTTAAAAGTAAAAAGTTCCAGCATGTGTCTCCACCGTAAGCTGAATTATAAAAAGTGTGAATGGAGTTTCTAGGTGAAAGTGCTTTTTTGACGTGCGAATATCTGCCATTGAGCCCCATTGTAAAATTGTCAAATTTGAAAGCACTATATTTCTAAAACTATGAAACATTTCAAAGATTCCTTTTCAGGCAAACATGTCCACCGTAAGATGAACCTAAGTAGGCTTGAATGGCGTTTCTAGGTGTAAGTATGTAGGACTAGTAGCATGCCAAAGTTTGTGCTATTGCCATTGAGAATGCATTGGGCGTTAAAGTTAAATAACTCAGAAACTACAAAACATTTCAAAGTAAAAAGTTCCAGCATGTGTCTCCACAGTAAGCTGAATTATAAAATGTGTGAATGGAGTTTCTAGGTGAAAGTGCTTTTTTGACGTGCCAATATCTGCCATTGAGCCCCATTGTAAAATTCTCAAATTTGAAAGCACTATATTTCTAAAACTATGAAACATTTCAAATATTCCTTTTCAGGCAAACATGTCCACCGTAAGATGAACCTAAGTAGGCTTGAATGGGGTTTCTAGGTGTAAGTATGTAGGACTAGTAGCATGCCAAAGTTTGTGCTATTGCCATTGAGAATGCATTGGGCGTTAAAGTTAAATAACTCAGAAACTACAAAACATTTCAAAGTAAAAAGTTCCAGCATGTGTCTCCACCGTAAGCTGAATTATAAAAAGTGTGAATGGAGTTTCTAGGTGAAAGTGCTTTTTTGACGTGCCAATATCTGCCATTGAGCCCCATTGTAAAATTCTCAAATTTGAAAGCACTATATTTCTAAAACTATGAAACATTTCAAAGATTCCTTTTCAGGCAAACATGTCCACCGTAAGATGAACCTAACTAGGCTTGAATGGGGTTTCTAGGTGTAAGTATGTAGGACTAGTAGCATGCCAAAGTGTGTGCTATTGCCATTGAGAATGCATTGGGCGTTAAAGTTAAATAACTCAGAAACTACAAAACATTTCAAAGTAAAAAGTTCCAGCATGTGTCTCCACAGTAAGCTGAAATATAAAAAGTGTGAATGGAGTTTCTAGGTGAAAGTGCTTTTTTGACGTGCCAATATCTGCCATTGAGCCCCATTGTAAAATTCTCAAATTTGAAAGCACTATATTTCTAAAACTATGAAACATTTCAAAGATTCCTTTTCAGGCAAACATGTCCACCGTAAGATGAACCTAAGTAGGCTTGAATGGCGTTTCTAAGTGTAAGTATGTAGGACTAGTAGCATGCCAAAGTGTGTGCTATTGCCATTGAGAATGCATTGGGCGTTAACGTTAAATAACTCAGAAACTACAAAACATTTCAAAGTAAAAAGTTCCAGCATGTGTCTCCACAGTAAGCTGAATTATAAAAAGTGTGAATGGAGTTTCTAGGTGAAAGTGCTTTTTTGACGTGCCAATATCTGCCATTGAGCCCCATTCTGATTTTCTCAAATTTAAAAGCACTATATTTCTAAAACTATGAAACATTTCAAAGATTCCTTTTCAGGCAAACATGTCCACCGTAAGATGAACCTAAGTAGGCTTGAATGGGGTTTCTAGGTGTAAGTATGTAGGACTAGTAGCATGCCAAAGTTTGTGCTATTGCCATTGAGAATGCATTGGGCGTTAAAGTTAAATAACTCAGAAACTACAAAACATTTCAAAGTAAAAAGTTCCAGCATGTGTCTCCACAGTAAGCTGAATTATAAAAAGTGTGAATGGAGTTTCTAGGTGAAAGTGCTTTTTTGACGTGCCAATATCTGCCATTGAGCCCCATTGTAAAATTCTCAAATTTGAAAGCACTATATTTCTAAAACTATGAAACATTTCAAAGATTCCTTTTCAGGCAAACATGTCCACCGTAAGATGAACCTAAGTAGGCTTGAATGGGGTTTCTAGGTGTAAGTATGTAGGACTAGTAGCATGCCAAAGTTTGTGCTATTGCCATTGAGAATGCATTGGGCGTTAAAGTTAAATAACTCAGAAACTACAAAACATTTCAAAGTAAAAAGTTCCAGCATGTGTCTCCACAGTAAGCTGAAATATAAAAAGTGTGAATGGAGTTTCTAGGTGAAAGTGCTTTTTTGACATGCCAATATCTGCCATTGAGCCCCATTGTAAAATTCTCAAATTTGAAAGCACTATATTTCTAAAACTATGAAAAATTTCAAAGATTCCTTTTCAGGCAAACATGTCCACCGTAAGATGAACCTAAGTAGGCTTGAATGGGGTTTCTAGGTGTAAGTATGTAGGACTAGTAGCATGCCAAAGTTTGTGCTATTGCCATTGAGAATGCATTGGGCGTTAAAGTTAAATAACTCAGAAACTACAAAACATTTCAAAGGAAAAAGTTCCAGCATGTGTCTCCACAGTAAGCTGAATTATAAAAAGTGTGAATGGAGTTTCTAGGTGAAAGTGCTTTTTTGACGTGCCAATATCTGCCATTGAGCCCCATTGTAAAATTCTCAAATTTGAAAGCACTATATTTCTAAAACTATGAAACATTTCAAAGATTCCTTTTCAGGCAAACATGTCCACCGTAAGATGAACCTAAGTAGGCTTGAATGGCGTTTCTAGGTGTAAGTATGTAGGACTAGTAGCATGCCAAAGTTTGTGCTATTGCCATTGAGAATGCATTGGGCGTTAAAGTTAAATAACTCAGAAACTACAAAACATTTCAAAGTAAAAAGTTCCAGCATGTGTCTCCACAGTAAGCTGAATTATAAAAAGTGTGAATGGAGTTTCTAGGTGAAAGTGCTTTTTTGACGTGCCAATATCTGCCATTGAGCCCCATTGTAAAATTCTCAAATTTGAAAGCACTATATTTCTAAAACTATGAAACATTTCAAAGATTCCTTTTCAGGCAAACATGTCCACCGTAAGATGAACCTAAGTAGGCTTGAATGGGGTTTCTAGGTGTAAGTATGTAGGACTAGTAGCATGCCAAAGTTTGTGCTATTGCCATTGAGAATGCATTGGGCGTTAAAGTTAAATAACTCAGAAACTACAAAACATTTAAAAGTAAAAAGTTCCAGCATGTGTCTCCACCGTAAGCTGAATTATAAAAAGTGTGAATGGAGTTTCTAGGTGAAAGTGCTTTTTTGACGTGCGAATATCTGCCATTGAGCCCCATTGTAAAATTCTCAAATTTGAAAGCACTATATTTCTAAAACTATGAAACATTTCAAAGATTCCTTTTCAGGCAAACATGTCCACCGTAAGATGAACCTAAGTAGGCTTGAATGGGGTTTCTAGGTGTAAGTA
This sequence comes from Electrona antarctica, assembly GCF_951216825.1. Classification (NCBI taxonomy): domain Eukaryota; kingdom Metazoa; phylum Chordata; class Actinopteri; order Myctophiformes; family Myctophidae; genus Electrona; species Electrona antarctica. Next base: position 15,937 of record NW_027637411.1, on the reverse strand, counting down.
TGTAGGACTAGTAGCATGCCAAAGTTTGTGCTATTGCCATTGAGAATGCATTGGGCGTTAAAGTTAAATAACTCAGAAACTACAAAACATTTCAAAGTAAAAAGTTCCAGCATGTGTCTCCACAGTAAGCTGAATTATAAAAAGTGTGAATGGAGTTTCTAGGTGAAAGTGTTTTTTTGACGTGCCAATATCTGCCATTGAGCCCCATTGTAAAATTCTCAAATTTGAAAGCACTATATTTCTAAAACTATGAAACATTTCAAAGATTCCTTTTCAGGCAAACATGTCCACCGTAAGATGAACCTAAGTAGGCTTGAATGGCGTTTCTAGGTGTAAGTATGTAGGACTAGTAGCATGCCAAAGTTTGTGCTATTGCCATTGAGAATGCATTGGGCGTTAAAGTTAAATAACTCAGAAACTACAAAACATTTCAAAGGAAAAAGTTCCAGCATGTGTCTCCACAGTAAGCTGAATTATAAAAAGTGTGAATGGAGTTTCTAGGTGAAAGTGCTTTTTTGACGTGCCAATATCTGCCATTGAGCCCCATTGTAAAATTCTCAAATTTGAAAGCACTATATTTCTAAAACTATGAAACATTTCAAAGATTCCTTTTCAGGCAAACATGTCCACCGTAAGATGAACCTAAGTAGGCTTGAATGGGGTTTCTAGGTGTAAGTATGTAGGACTAGTAGCATGCCAAAGTTTGTGCTATTGCCCTTGAGAATGCATTGGGCGTTAAAGTTAAATAACTCAGAAACTACAAAACATTTAAAAGTAAAAAGTTCCAGCATGTGTCTCCACCGTAAGCTGAATTATAAAAAGTGTGAATGGAGTTTCTAGGTGAAAGTGCTTTTTTGACGTGCGAATATCTGCCATTGAGCCCCATTGTAAAATTGTCAAATTTGAAAGCACTATATTTCTAAAACTATGAAACATTTCAAAGATTCCTTTTCAGGCAAACATGTCCACCGTAAGATGAACCTAAGTAGGCTTGAATGGCGTTTCTAGGTGTAAGTATGTAGGACTAGTAGCATGCCAAAGTTTGTGCTATTGCCATTGAGAATGCATTGGGCGTTAAAGTTAAATAACTCAGAAACTACAAAACATTTCAAAGTAAAAAGTTCCAGCATGTGTCTCCACAGTAAGCTGAATTATAAAATGTGTGAATGGAGTTTCTAGGTGAAAGTGCTTTTTTGACGTGCCAATATCTGCCATTGAGCCCCATTGTAAAATTCTCAAATTTGAAAGCACTATATTTCTAAAACTATGAAACATTTCAAATATTCCTTTTCAGGCAAACATGTCCACCGTAAGATGAACCTAAGTAGGCTTGAATGGGGTTTCTAGGTGTAAGTATGTAGGACTAGTAGCATGCCAAAGTTTGTGCTATTGCCATTGAGAATGCATTGGGCGTTAAAGTTAAATAACTCAGAAACTACAAAACATTTCAAAGTAAAAAGTTCCAGCATGTGTCTCCACCGTAAGCTGAATTATAAAAAGTGTGAATGGAGTTTCTAGGTGAAAGTGCTTTTTTGACGTGCGAATATCTGCCATTGAGCCCCATTGTAAAATTCTCAAATTTGAAAGCACTATATTTCTAAAACTATGAAACATTTCAAAGATTCCTTTTCAGGCAAACATGTCCACCGTAAGATGAACCTAAGTAGGCTTGAATGGGGTTTCTAGGTGTAAGTATGTAGGACTAGTAGCATGCCAAAGTTTGTGCTATTGCCATTGAGAATGCATTGGGCGTTAAAGTTAAATAACTCAGAAACTACAAAACATTTCAAAGTAAAAAGTTCCAGCATGTGTCTCCACAGTAAGCTGAATTATAAAAAGTGTGAATGGAGTTTCTAGGTGAAAGTGTTTTTTTGACGTGCCAATATCTGCCATTGAGCCCCATTGTAAAATTCTCAAATTTGAAAGCACTATATTTCTAAAACTATGAAACATTTCAAAGATTCCTTTTCAGGCAAACATGTCCACCGTAAGATGAACCTAAGTAGGCTTGAATGGCGTTTCTAGGTGTAAGTATGTAGGACTAGTAGCATGCCAAAGTTTGTGCTATTGCCATTGAGAATGCATTGGGCGTTAAAGTTAAATAACTCAGAAACTACAAAACATTTCAAAGGAAAAAGTTCCAGCATGTGTCTCCACAGTAAGCTGAATTATAAAAAGTGTGAATGGAGTTTCTAGGTGAAAGTGCTTTTTTGACGTGCCAATATCTGCCATTGAGCCCCATTGTAAAATTCTCAAATTTGAAAGCACTATATTTCTAAAACTATGAAACATTTCAAAGATTCCTTTTCAGGCAAACATGTCCACCGTAAGATGAACCTAAGTAGGCTTGAATGGGGTTTCTAGGTGTAAGTATGTAGGACTAGTAGCATGCCAAAGTTTGTGCTATTGCCATTGAGAATGCATTGGGCGTTAAAGTTAAATAACTCAGAAACTACAAAACATTTAAAAGTAAAAAGTTCCAGCATGTGTCTCCACCGTAAGCTGAATTATAAAAAGTGTGAATGGAGTTTCTAGGTGAAAGTGCTTTTTTGACGTGCGAATATCTGCCATTGAGCCCCATTGTAAAATTCTCAAATTTGAAAGCACTATATTTCTAAAACTATGAAACATTTCAAAGATTCCTTTTCAGGCAAACATGTCCACCGTAAGATGAACCTAAGTAGGCTTGAATGGCGTTTCTAGGTGTAAGTATGTAGGACTAGTAGCATGCCAAAGTTTGTGCTATTGCCATTGAGAATGCATTGGGCGTTAAAGTTAAATAACTCAGAAACTACAAAACATTTCAAAGTAAAAAGTTCCAGCATGTGTCTCCACAGTAAGCTGAATTATAAAATGTGTGAATGGAGTTTCTAGGTGAAAGTGCTTTTTTGACGTGCCAATATCTGCCATTGAGCCCCATTGTAAAATTCTCAAATTTGAAAGCACTATATTTCTAAAACTATGAAACATTTCAAATATTCCTTTTCAGGCAAACATGTCCACCGTAAGATGAACCTAAGTAGGCTTGAATGGGGTTTCTAGGTGTAAGTATGTAGGACTAGTAGCATGCCAAAGTTTGTGCTATTGCCATTGAGAATGCATTGGGCGTTAAAGTTAAATAACTCAGAAACTACAAAACATTTCAAAGGAAAAAGTTCCAGCATGTGTCTCCACAGTAAGCTGAATTATAAAAAGTGTGAATGGAGTTTCTAGGTGAAAGTGCTTTTTTGACGTGCCAATATCTGCCATTGAGCCCCATTGTAAAATTCTCAAATTTGAAAGCACTATATTTCTAAAACTATGAAACATTTCAAAGATTCCTTTTCAGGCAAACATGTCCACCGTAAGATGAACCTAAGTAGGCTTGAATGGGGTTTCTAGGTGTAAGTATGTAGGACTAGTAGCATGCCAAAGTTTGTGCTATTGCCCTTGAGAATGCATTGGGCGTTAAAGTTAAATAACTCAGAAACTACAAAACATTTAAAAGTAAAAAGTTCCAGCATGTGTCTCCACCGTAAGCTGAATTATAAAAAGTGTGAATGGAGTTTCTAGGTGAAAGTGCTTTTTTGACGTGCGAATATCTGCCATTGAGCCCCATTGTAAAATTCTCAAATTTGAAAGCACTATATTTCTAAAACTATGAAACATTTCAAAGATTCCTTTTCAGGCAAACATGTCCACCGTAAGATGAACCTAAGTAGGCTTGAATGGCGTTTCTAGGTGTAAGTATGTAGGACTAGTAGCATGCCAAAGTTTGTGCTATTGCCATTGAGAATGCATTGGGCGTTAAAGTTAAATAACTCAGAAACTACAAAACATTTCAAAGTAAAAAGTTCCAGCATGTGTCTCCACAGTAAGCTGAATTATAAAAAGTGTGAATGGAGTTTCTAGGTGAAAGTGCTTTTTTGACGTGCCAATATCTGCCATTGAGCCCCATTGTAAAATTCTCAAATTTGAAAGCACTATATTTCTAAAACTATGAAACATTTCAAAGATTCCTTTTCAGGCAAACATGTCCACCGTAAGATGAACCTAAGTAGGCTTGAATGGGGTTTCTAGGTGTAAGTATGTAGGACTAGTAGCATGCCAAAGTTTGTGCTATTGCCATTGAGAATGCATTGGGCGTTAAAGTTAAATAACTCAGAAACTACAAAACATTTCAAAGTAAAAAGTTCCAGCATGTGTCTCCACAGTAAGCTGAAATATAAAAAGTGTGAATGGAGTTTCTAGGTGAAAGTGCTTTTTTGACATGCCAATATCTGCCATTGAGCCCCATTGTAAAATTCTCAAATTTGAAAGCACTATATTTCTAAAACTATGAAACATTTCAAAGATTCCTTTTCAGGCAAACATGTCCACCGTAAGATGAACCTAAGTAGGCTTGAATGGGGTTTCTAGGTGTAAGTATGTAGGACTAGTAGCATGCCAAAGTTTGTGCTATTGCCATTGAGAATGCATTGGGCGTTAAAGTTAAATAACTCAGAAACTACAAAACATTTCAAAGTAAAAAGTTCCAGCATGTGTCTCCACAGTAAGCTGAATTATAAAAAGTGTGAATGGAGTTTCTAGGTGAAAGTGCTTTTTTGACGTGCCAATATCTGCCATTGAGCCCCATTGTAAAATTCTCAAATTTGAAAGCACTATATTTCTAAAACTATGAAACATTTCAAAGATTCCTTTTCAGGCAAACATGTCCACCGTAAGATGAACCTAAGTAGGCTTGAATGGCGTTTCTAGGTGTAAGTATGTAGGACTAGTAGCATGCCAAAGTTTGTGCTATTGCCATTGAGAATGCATTGGGCGTTAAAGTTAAATAACTCAGAAACTACAAAACATTTCAAAGTAAAAAGTTCCAGCATGTGTCTCCACAGTAAGCTGAATTATAAAAAGTGTGAATAGAGTTTCTAGGTGAAAGTGCTTTTTTGACGTGCCAATATCTGCCATTGAGCCCCATTGTAAAATTCTCAAATTTGAAAGCACTATATTTCTAAAACTATGAAACATTTCAAAGATTCCTTTTCAGGCAAACATGTCCACCGTAAGATGAACCTAAGTAGGCTTGAATGGGGTTTCTAGGTGTAAGTATGTAGGACTAGTAGCATGCCAAAGTTTGTGCTATTGCCATTGAGAATGCATTGGGCGTTAAAGTTAAATAACTCAGAAACTACAAAACATTTCAAAGTAAAAAGTTCCAGCATGTGTCTCCACAGTAAGCTGAATTATAAAAAGTGTGAATGGAGTTTCTAGGTGAAAGTGCTTTTTTGACGTGCCAATATCTGCCATTGAGCCCCATTGTAAAATTCTCAAATTTGAAAGCACTATATTTCTAAAACTATGAAACATTTCAAAGATTCCTTTTCAGGCAAACATGTCCACCGTAAGATGAACCTAAGTAGGCTTGAATGGCGTTTCTAGGTGTAAGTATGTAGGACTAGTAGCATGCCAAAGTTTGTGCTATTGCCATTGAGAATGCATTGGGCGTTAAAGTTAAATAACTCAGAAACTACAAAACATTTCAAAGTAAAAAGTTCCAGCATGTGTCTCCACAGTAAGCTGAATTATAAAAAGTGTGAATGGAGTTTCTAGGTGAAAGTGCTTTTTTGACGTGCCAATATCTGCCATTGAGCCCCATTGTAAAATTCTCAAATTTGAAAGCACTATATTTCTAAAACTATGAAACATTTCAAAGATTCCTTTTCAGGCAAACATGTCCACCGTAAGATGAACCTAAGTAGGCTTGAATGGGGTTTCTAGGTGTAAGTATGTAGGACTAGTAGCATGCCAAAGTTTGTGCTATTGCCATTGAGAATGCATTGGGCGTTAAAGTTAAATAACTCAGAAACTACAAAACATTTAAAAGTAAAAAGTTCCAGCATGTGTCTCCACAGTAAGCTGAATTATAAAAAGTGTGAATAGAGTTTCTAGGTGAAAGTGCTTTTTTGACGTGCCAATATCTGCCATTGAGCCCCATTGTAAAATTCTCAAATTTGAAAGCACTATATTTCTAAAACTATGAAACATTTCAAAGATTCCTTTTCAGGCAAACATGTCCACCGTAAGATGAACCTAAGTAGGCTTGAATGGGGTTTCTAGGTGTAAGTATGTAGGACTAGTAGCATGCCAAAGTTTGTGCTATTGCCATTGAGAATGCATTGGGCGTTAAAGTTAAATAACTCAGAAACTACAAAACATTTCAAAGTAAAAAGTTCCAGCATGTGTCTCCACAGTAAGCTGAATTATAAAAAGTGTGAATGGAGTTTCTAGGTGAAAGTGCTTTTTTGACGTGCCAATATCTGCCATTGAGCCCCATTGTAAAAATCTCAAATTTGAAAGCACTATATTTCTAAAACTATGAAACATTTCAAAGATTCCTTTTCAGGCAAACATGTCCACCGTAAGATGAACCTAAGTAGGCTTGAATGGCGTTTCTAGGTGTAAGTATGTAGGACTAGTAGCATGCCAAAGTTTGTGCTTTTGCCATTGAGAATGCATTGGGCGTTAAAGTTAAATAACTCAGAAACTACAAAACATTTCAAAGTAAAAAGTTCCAGCATGTGTCTCCACAGTAAGCTGAATTATAAAAAGTGTGAATGGAGTTTCTAGGTGAAAGTGCTTTTTTGACGTGCCAATATCTGCCATTGAGCCCCATTGTAAAATTCTCAAATTTGAAAGCACTATATTTCTAAAACTATGAAACATTTCAAAGATTCCTTTTCAGGCAAACATGTCCACCGTAAGATGAACCTAAGTAGGCTTGAATGGGGTTTCTAGGTGTAAGTATGTAGGACTAGTAGCATGCCAAAGTTTGTGCTATTGCCATTGAGAATGCATTGGGCGTTAAAGTTAAATAACTCAGAAACTACAAAACATTTCAAAGTAAAAAGTTCCAGCATGTGTCTCCACAGTAAGCTGAATTATAAAAAGTGTGAATGGAGTTTCTAGGTGAAAGTGTTTTTTTGACGTGCCAATATCTGCCATTGAGCCCCATTGTAAAATTCTCAAATTTGAAAGCACTATATTTCTAAAACTATGAAACATTTCAAAGATTCCTTTTCAGGCAAACATGTCCACCGTAAGATGAACCTAAGTAGGCTTGAATGGCGTTTCTAGGTGTAAGTATGTAGGACTAGTAGCATGCCAAAGTTTGTGCTATTGCCATTGAGAATGCATTGGGCGTTAAAGTTAAATAACTCAGAAACTACAAAACATTTCAAAGGAAAAAGTTCCAGCATGTGTCTCCACAGTAAGCTGAATTATAAAAAGTGTGAATGGAGTTTCTAGGTGAAAGTGCTTTTTTGACGTGCCAATATCTGCCATTGAGCCCCATTGTAAAATTCTCAAATTTGAAAGCACTATATTTCTAAAACTATGAAACATTTCAAAGATTCCTTTTCAGGCAAACATGTCCACCGTAAGATGAACCTAAGTAGGCTTGAATGGGGTTTCTAGGTGTAAGTATGTAGGACTAGTAGCATGCCAAAGTTTGTGCTATTGCCCTTGAGAATGCATTGGGCGTTAAAGTTAAATAACTCAGAAACTACAAAACATTTAAAAGTAAAAAGTTCCAGCATGTGTCTCCACCGTAAGCTGAATTATAAAAAGTGTGAATGGAGTTTCTAGGTGAAAGTGCTTTTTTGACGTGCGAATATCTGCCATTGAGCCCCATTGTAAAATTGTCAAATTTGAAAGCACTATATTTCTAAAACTATGAAACATTTCAAAGATTCCTTTTCAGGCAAACATGTCCACCGTAAGATGAACCTAAGTAGGCTTGAATGGCGTTTCTAGGTGTAAGTATGTAGGACTAGTAGCATGCCAAAGTTTGTGCTATTGCCATTGAGAATGCATTGGGCGTTAAAGTTAAATAACTCAGAAACTACAAAACATTTCAAAGTAAAAAGTTCCAGCATGTGTCTCCACAGTAAGCTGAATTATAAAATGTGTGAATGGAGTTTCTAGGTGAAAGTGCTTTTTTGACGTGCCAATATCTGCCATTGAGCCCCATTGTAAAATTCTCAAATTTGAAAGCACTATATTTCTAAAACTATGAAACATTTAAAATATTCCTTTTCAGGCAAACATGTCCACCGTAAGATGAACCTAAGTAGGCTTGAATGGGGTTTCTAGGTGTAAGTATGTAGGACTAGTAGCATGCCAAAGTTTGTGCTATTGCCATTGAGAATGCATTGGGCGTTAAAGTTAAATAACTCAGAAACTACAAAACATTTCAAAGTAAAAAGTTCCAGCATGTGTCTCCACCGTAAGCTGAATTATAAAAAGTGTGAATGGAGTTTCTAGGTGAAAGTGCTTTTTTGACGTGCGAATATCTGCCATTGAGCCCCATTGTAAAATTCTCAAATTTGAAAGCACTATATTTCTAAAACTATGAAACATTTCAAAGATTCCTTTTCAGGCAAACATGTCCACCGTAAGATGAACCTAAGTAGGCTTGAATGGGGTTTCTAGGTGTAAGTATGTAGGACTAGTAGCATGCCAAAGTTTGTGCTATTGCCATTGAGAATGCATTGGGCGTTAAAGTTAAATAACTCAGAAACTACAAAACATTTCAAAGTAAAAAGTTCCAGCATGTGTCTCCACAGTAAGCTGAATTATAAAAAGTGTGAATGGAGTTTCTAGGTGAAAGTGTTTTTTTGACGTGCCAATATCTGCCATTGAGCCCCATTGTAAAATTCTCAAATTTGAAAGCACTATATTTCTAAAACTATGAAACATTTCAAAGATTCCTTTTCAGGCAAACATGTCCACCGTAAGATGAACCTAAGTAGGCTTGAATGGCGTTTCTAGGTGTAAGTATGTAGGACTAGTAGCATGCCAAAGTTTGTGCTATTGCCATTGAGAATGCATTGGGCGTTAAAGTTAAATAACTCAGAAACTACAAAACATTTCAAAGGAAAAAGTTCCAGCATGTGTCTCCACAGTAAGCTGAATTATAAAAAGTGTGAATGGAGTTTCTAGGTGAAAGTGCTTTTTTGACGTGCCAATATCTGCCATTGAGCCCCATTGTAAAATTCTCAAATTTGAAAGCACTATATTTCTAAAACTATGAAACATTTCAAAGATTCCTTTTCAGGCAAACATGTCCACCGTAAGATGAACCTAAGTAGGCTTGAATGGGGTTTCTAGGTGTAAGTATGTAGGACTAGTAGCATGCCAAAGTTTGTGCTATTGCCATTGAGAATGCATTGGGCGTTAAAGTTAAATAACTCAGAAACTACAAAACATTTAAAAGTAAAAAGTTCCAGCATGTGTCTCCACCGTAAGCTGAATTATAAAAAGTGTGAATGGAGTTTCTAGGTGAAAGTGCTTTTTTGACGTGCGAATATCTGCCATTGAGCCCCATTGTAAAATTCTCAAATTTGAAAGCACTATATTTCTAAAACTATGAAACATTTCAAAGATTCCTTTTCAGGCAAACATGTCCACCGTAAGATGAACCTAAGTAGGCTTGAATGGCGTTTCTAGGTGTAAGTATGTAGGACTAGTAGCATGCCAAAGTTTGTGCTATTGCCATTGAGAATGCATTGGGCGTTAAAGTTAAATAACTCAGAAACTACAAAACATTTCAAAGTAAAAAGTTCCAGCATGTGTCTCCACAGTAAGCTGAATTATAAAATGTGTGAATGGAGTTTCTAGGTGAAAGTGCTTTTTTGACGTGCCAATATCTGCCATTGAGCCCCATTGTAAAATTCTCAAATTTGAAAGCACTATATTTCTAAAACTATGAAACATTTCAAATATTCCTTTTCAGGCAAACATGTCCACCGTAAGATGAACCTAAGTAGGCTTGAATGGGGTTTCTACGTGTAAGTATGTAGGACTAGTAGCATGCCAAAGTTTGTGCTATTGCCATTGAGAATGCATTGGGCGTTAAAGTTAAATAACTCAGAAACTACAAAACATTTCAAAGGAAAAAGTTCCAGCATGTGTCTCCACAGTAAGCTGAATTATAAAAAGTGTGAATGGAGTTTCTAGGTGAAAGTGCTTTTTTAACGTGCCAATATCTGCCATTGAGCCCCATTGTAAAATTCTCAAATTTGAAAGCACTATATTTCTAAAACTATGAAACATTTCAAAGATTCCTTTTCAGGCAAACATGTCCACCGTAAGATGAACCTAAGTAGGCTTGAATGGGGTTTCTAGGTGTAAGTATGTAGGACTAGTAGCATGCCAAAGTTTGTGCTATTGCCATTGAGAATGCATTGGGCGTTAAAGTTAAATAACTCAGAAACTACAAAACATTTAAAAGTAAAAAGTTCCAGCATGTGTCTCCACCGTAAGCTGAATTATAAAAAGTGTGAATGGAGTTTCTAGGTGAAAGTGCTTTTTTGACGTGCGAATATCTGCCATTGAGCCCCATTGTAAAATTCTCAAATTTGAAAGCACTATATTTCTAAAACTATGAAACATTTCAAAGATTCCTTTTCAGGCAAACATGTCCACCGTAAGATGAACCTAAGTAGGCTTGAATGGCGTTTCTAGGTGTAAGTATGTAGGACTAGTAGCATGCCAAAGTTTGTGCTATTGCCATTGAGAATGCATTGGGCGTTAAAGTTAAATAACTCAGAAACTACAAAACATTTCAAAGTAAAAAGTTCCAGCATGTGTCTCCACAGTAAGCTGAATTATAAAATGTGTGAATGGAGTTTCTAGGTGAAAGTGCTTTTTTGACGTGCCAATATCTGCCATTGAGCCCCATTGTAAAATTCTCAAATTTGAAAGCACTATATTTCTAAAACTATGAAACATTTCAAATATTCCTTTTCAGGCAAACATGTCCACCGTAAGATGAACCTAAGTAGGCTTGAATGGGGTTTCTACGTGTAAGTATGTAGGACTAGTAGCATGCCAAAGTTTGTGCTATTGCCATTGAGAATGCATTGGGCGTTAAAGTTAAATAACTCAGAAACTACAAAACATTTCAAAGGAAAAAGTTCCAGCATGTGTCTCCACAGTAAGCTGAATTATAAAAAGTGTGAATGGAGTTTCTAGGTGAAAGTGCTTTTTTGACGTGCCAATATCTGCCATTGAGCCCCATTGTAAAATTCTCAAATTTGAAAGCACTATATTTCTAAAACTATGAAACATTTCAAAGATTCCTTTTCAGGCAAACATGTCCACCGTAAGATGAACCTAAGTAGGCTTGAATGGGGTTTCTAGGTGTAAGTATGTAGGACTAGTAGCATGCCAAAGTTTGTGCTATTGCCCTTGAGAATGCATTGGGCGTTAAAGTTAAATAACTCAGAAACTACAAAACATTTAAAAGTAAAAAGTTCCAGCATGTGTCTCCACCGTAAGCTGAATTATAAAAAGTGTGAATGGAGTTTCTAGGTGAAAGTGCTTTTTTGACGTGCGAATATCTGCCATTGAGCCCCATTGTAAAATTCTCAAATTTGAAAGCACTATATTTCTAAAACTATGAAACATTTCAAAGATTCCTTTTCAGGCAAACATGTCCACCGTAAGATGAACCTAAGTAGGCTTGAATGGCGTTTCTAGGTGTAAGTATGTAGGACTAGTAGCATGCCAAAGTTTGTGCTATTGCCATTGAGAATGCATTGGGCGTTAAAGTTAAATAACTCAGAAACTACAAAACATTTCAAAGTAAAAAGTTCCAGCATGTGTCTCCACAGTAAGCTGAATTATAAAATGTGTGAATGGAGTTTCTAGGTGAAAGTGCTTTTTTGACGTGCCAATATCTGCCATTGAGCCCCATTGTAAAATTCTCAAATTTGAAAGCACTATATTTCTAAAACTATGAAACATTTCAAATATTCCTTTTCAGGCAAACATGTCCACCGTAAGATGAACCTAAGTAGGCTTGAATGGGGTTTCTAGGTGTAAGTATGTAGGACTAGTAGCATGCCAAAGTTTGTGCTATTGCCATTGAGAATGCATTGGGCGTTAAAGTTAAATAACTCAGAAACTACAAAACATTTCAAAGTAAAAAGTTCCAGCATGTGTCTCCACCGTAAGCTGAATTATAAAAAGTGTGAATGGAGTTTCTAGGTGAAAGTGCTTTTTTGACGTGCGAATATCTGCCATTGAGCCCCATTGTAAAATTCTCAAATTTGAAAGCACTATATTTCTAAAACTATGAAACATTTCAAAGATTCCTTTTCAGGCAAACATGTCCACCGTAAGATGAACCTAAGTCGGCTTGAATGGCGTTTCTAGGTGTAAGTATGTAGGACTAGTAGCATGCCAAAGTTTGTGCTATTGCCATTGAGAATGCATTGGGCGTTAAAGTTAAATAACTCAGAAACTACAAAACATTTCAAAGTAAAAAGTTCCAGCATGTGTCTCCACAGTAAGCTGAATTATAAAATGTGTGAATGGAGTTTCTAGGTGAAAGTGCTTTTTTGACGTGCCAATATCTGCCATTGAGCCCCATTGTAAAATTCTCAAATTTGAAAGCACTATATTTCTAAAACTATGAAACATTTCAAATATTCCTTTTCAGGCAAACATGTCCACCGTAAGATGAACCTAAGTAGGCTTGAATGGGGTTTCTAGGTGTAAGTATGTAGGACTAGTAGCATGCCAAAGTTTGTGCTATTGCCATTGAGAATGCATTGGGCGTTAAAGTTAAATAACTCAGAAACTACAAAACATTTAAAAGTAAAAAGTTCCAGCATGTGTCTCCACCGTAAGCTGAATTATAAAAAGTGTGAATGGAGTTTCTAGGTGAAAGTGCTTTTTTGACGTGCGAATATCTGCCATTGAGCCCCATTGTAAAATTCTCAAATTTGAAAGCACTATATTTCTAAAACTATGAAACATTTCAAAGATTCCTTTTCAGGCAAACATGTCCACCGTAAGATGAACCTAAGTAGGCTTGAATGGCGTTTCTAGGTGTAAGTATGTAGGACTAGTAGCATGCCAAAGTTTGTGCTATTGCCATTGAGAATGCATTGGGCGTTAAAGTTAAATAACTCAGAAACTACAAAACATTTCAAAGTAAAAAGTTCCAGCATGTGTCTCCACAGTAAGCTGAATTATAAAATGTGTGAATGGAGTTTCTAGGTGAAAGTGCTTTTTTGACGTGCCAATATCTGCCATTGAGCCCCATTGTAAAATTCTCAAATTTGAAAGCACTATATTTCTAAAACTATGAAACATTTCAAATATTCCTTTTCAGGCAAACATGTCCACCGTAAGATGAACCTAAGTAGGCTTGAATGGGGTTTCTAGGTGTAAGTATGTAGGACTAGTAGCATGCCAAAGTTTGTGCTATTGCCATTGAGAATGCATTGGGCGTTAAAGTTAAATAACTCAGAAACTACAAAACATTTAAAAGTAAAAAGTTCCAGCATGTGTCTCCACCGTAAGCTGAATTATAAAAAGTGTGAATGGAGTTTCTAGGTGAAAGTGCTTTTTTGACGTGCGAATATCTGCCATTGAGCCCCATTGTAAAATTCTCAAATTTGAAAGCACTATATTTCTAAAACTATGAAACATTTCAAAGATTCCTTTTCAGGCAAACATGTCCACCGTAAGATGAACCTAAGTAGGCTTGAATGGCGTTTCTAGGTGTAAGTATGTAGGACTAGTAGCATGCCAAAGTTTGTGCTATTGCCATTGAGAATGCATTGGGCGTTAAAGTTAAATAACTCAGAAACTACAAAACATTTAAAAGTAAAAAGTTCCAGCATGTGTCTCCACCGTAAGCTGAATTATAAAAAGTGTGAATGGAGTTTCTAGGTGAAAGTGCTTTTTTGACGTGCGAATATCTGCCATTGAGCCCCATTGTAAAATTCTCAAATTTGAAAGCACTATATTTCTAAAACTATGAAACATTTCAAAGATTCCTTTTCAGGCAAACATGTCCACCGTAAGATGAACCTAAGTAGGCTTGAATGGCGTTTCTAGGTGTAAGTATGTAGGACTAGTAGCATGCCAAAGTTTGTGCTATTGCCATTGAGAATGCATTGGGCGTTAAAGTTAAATAACTCAGAAACTACAAAACATTTCAAAGTAAAAAGTTCCAGCATGTGTCTCCACAGTAAGCTGAATTATAAAAAGTGTGAATGGAGTTTCTAGGTGAAAGTGCTTTTTTGACGTGCCAATATCTGCCATTGAGCCCCATTGTAAAATTCTCAAATTTGAAAGCACTATATTTCTAAAACTATGAAACATTTCAAATATTCCTTTTCAGGCAAACATGTCCACCGTAAGATGAACCTAAGTAGGCTTGAATGGGGTTTCTAGGTGTAAGTATGTAGGACTAGTAGCATGCCAAAGTTTGTGCTATTGCCATTGAGAATGCATTGGGCGTTAAAGTTAAATAACTCAGAAACTACAAAACATTTAAAAGTAAAAAGTTCCAGCATGTGTCTCCACCGTAAGCTGAATTATAAAAAGTGTGAATGGAGTTTCTAGGTGAAAGTGCTTTTTTGACGTGCGAATATCTGCCATTGAGCCCCATTGTAAAATTCTCAAATTTGAAAGCACTATATTTCTAAAACTATGAAACATTTCAAAGATTCCTTTTCAGGCAAACATGTCCACCGTAAGATGAACCTAAGTAGGCTTGAATGGCGTTTCTAGGTGTAAGTATGTAGGACTAGTAGCATGCCAAAGTTTGTGCTATTGCCATTGAGAATGCATTGGGCGTTAAAGTTAAATAACTCAGAAACTACAAAACATTTCAAAGTAAAAAGTTCCAGCATGTGTCTCCACAGTAAGCTGAATTATAAAAAGTGTGAATGGAGTTTCTAGGTGAAAGTGCTTTTTTGACGTGCCAATATCTGCCATTGAGCCCCATTGTAAAATTCTCAAATTTGAAAGCACTATATTTCTAAAACTATGAAACATTTCAAATATTCCTTTTCAGGCAAACATGTCCACCGTAAGATGAACCTAAGTAGGCTTGAATGGGGTTTCTAGGTGTAAGTATGTAGGACTAGTAGCATGCCAAAGTTTGTGCTATTGCCATTGAGAATGCATTGGGCGTTAAAGTTAAATAACTCAGAAACTACAAAACATTTCAAAGTAAAAGGTTCCAGCATGTGTCTCCACAGTAAGCTGAATTATAAAAAGTGTGAATGGAGTTTCTAGGTGAAAGTGCTTTTTTGACGTGCCAATATCTGCCATTGAGCCCCATTGTAAAATTCTCAAATTTGAAAGCACTATATTTCTAAAACTATGAAACATTTCAAATATTCCTTTTCAGGCAAACATGTCCACCGTAAGATGAACCTAAGTAGGCTTGAATGGGGTTTCTAGGTGTAAGTATGTAGGACTAGTAGCATGCCAAAGTTTGTGCTATTGCCATTGAGAATGCATTGGGCGTTAAAGTTAAATAACTCAGAAACTACAAAACATTTAAAAGTAAAAAGTTCCAGCATGTGTCTCCACCGTAAGCTGAATTATAAAAAGTGTGAATGGAGTTTCTAGGTGAAAGTGCTTTTTTGACGTGCGAATATCTGCCATTGAGCCCCATTGTAAAATTCTCAAATTTGAAAGCACTATATTTCTAAAACTATGAAACATTTCAAAGATTCCTTTTCAGGCAAACATGTCCACCGTAAGATGAACCTAAGTAGGCTTGAATGGCGTTTCTAGGTGTAAGTATGTAGGACTAGTAGCATGCCAAAGTTTGTGCTATTGCCATTGAGAATGCATTGGGCGTTAAAGTTAAATAACTCAGAAACTACAAAACATTTCAAAGTAAAAAGTTCCAGCATGTGTCTCCACAGTAAGCTGAATTATAAAAAGTGTGAATGGAGTTTCTAGGTGAAAGTGCTTTTTTGACGTGCCAATATCTGCCATTGAGCCCCATTGTAAAATTCTCAAATTTGAAAGCACTATATTTCTAAAACTATGAAACATTTCAAATATTCCTTTTCAGGCAAACATGTCCACCGTAAGATGAACCTAAGTAGGCTTGAATGGGGTTTCTAGGTGTAAGTATGTA
>NW_027637412.1:0-32500 GCF_951216825.1 Electrona antarctica | reverse complement strand
CTGCTCTACTTAGGCCTCCATGCTCTACTCTGCTCTACTCATGCTCTACTCTGCTCTACTCTGCTCTACTCTGCTCTACTTAGGCCTCCATGCTCTACTCTGCTCTACTCTGCTCTACTCTGCTGTACTTAGGCCTCCATGCTCTACTCTGCTCTACTCTGCTCTATTCTGCTCTACTCTGCTCTACTTAGGCCTCCATGCTCTACTCTGCTCTACTCTGCTCTACTCTGCTCTACTCATGCTCTACTTAGGCCTCCATGCTCTACTCTGCTCTACTCATGCTCTACTCTGCTCTACTCTGCTCTACTCATGCTCTACTCTGCTCTACTCTGCTCTACTCTGCTCTACTCTGCTCTACTCATGCTCTACTCTGCTCTACTCATGCTCTACTCTGCTCTACTCTGCTCTACTCTGCTCTACTTAGGCCTCCATGCTCTACTCTGCTCTACTCTGCTCTACTCTGCTCTACTCATGCTCTACTCTGCTCTACTCTGCTCTACTCTGCTCTACTCTGCTCTACTTAGGCCTCCATGCTCTACTCTGCTCTACTTAGGCCTCCATGCTCTACTCTGCTCTACTCTGCTCTACTCATGCTCTACTCTGCTCTACTCATGCTCTACTCTGCTCTACTCTGCTCTACTCTGCTCTACTCATGCTCTACTCTGCTCTACTCTGCCCTACTCTGCTCTACTCTACTCTGCTCTACTCTGCTCTACTCATGCTCTACTCTGCTCTACTCTGCTCTACTCTGCTCTACTCTACTCATGCTCTACTCTGCTCTACTCTGCTCTACTCTGCTCTACTCTGCTCTACTTAGGCCTCCATGCTCTACTCTGCTCTACTTAGGCCTCCATGCTCTACTCTGCTCTACTCTGCTCTACTCTGCTCTACTCTGCTCTACTTAGGCCTCCATGCTCTACTCTGCTCTACTCTGCTCTACTCTGCTCTACTTAGGCCTCCATGCTCTACTCTGCTCTACTCTGCTCTACTCTGCTCTACTCTGCTCTACTTAGGCCTCCATGCTCTACTCTGCTCTACTCTGCTCTACTCTGCTCTACTTAGGCCTCCATGCTCTACTCTGCTCTACTCTGCTCTACTCTGCTCTACTCTGCTCTACTCTGCTCTACTTAGGCCTCCATGCTCTACTCTGCTCTACTCTGCTCTACTCTGCTCTACTCTGCTCTACTTAGGCCTCCATGCTCTACTCTGCTCTACTCTGCTCTACTCTGCTCTACTCATGCTCTACTCTGCTCTACTCTGCTCTACTCTGCTCTACTTAGGCCTCCATGCTCTACTCTGCTCTACTCTGCTCTACTCTGCTCTACTCTGCTCTACTTAGGCCTCCATGCTCTACTCTGCTCTACTCTGCTCTACTCTGCTCTACTTAGGCCTCCATGCTCTACTCTGCTCTACTCTGCTCTACTCTGCTCTACTCTGCTCTACTTAGGCCTCCATGCTCTACTCTGCTCTACTTAGGCCTCCATGCTCTACTCTGCTCTACTCTGCTCTACTCTGCTCTACTCATGCTCTACTCTGCTCTACTCTGCTCTACTTAGGCCTCCATGCGTTTCTATAAAACAGCCAATATGAGTTTTATTACAACTGTATTATTTATTAATTGTTGTTAAATATGTGTGTCCCAGGAAAGGATGGTTTGCATATATCGCTGTAATTTAAATAATAATAACCCCATATGTGTCTATGGAGACGCTCTGGGGCCCCTTTTCCACGGCTTGGTTCCCAGTGGGAACCGGTTCAGTTCTGTTTGGTTCTTAGTCCATGAGCCAGAGGTCCAAACTGGTTCTTAGTCCATGAGCCAGAGGTCCAGACTGGTTCTTAGTCCATGAGCCAGAGCTCCAAACTGGTTCTTAGTCCAAGAGCCAGAGGTCCAGACTGGTTCTTAGTCCATGATTCAGAGGTCCAAACTGGTTCTTAGTCCATGAGCCAGAGGGCCAAACTGGTTCTTAGTCCATGAGCCAGAGGGCCAAACTGGTTCTTAGTCCATGAGCCAGAGGTCCAAACTGGTTCTTAGTCCATGAGCCAGAGCTCCAAACTGGTTCTTAGTCCATGAGCCAGAGCTCCAAACTGGTTCTTAGTCCATGAGCCAGAGGTCCAAACTGGTTCTTAGTCCATGAGCCAGAGGTCCAAACTGGTTCTTAGTCCATGAGCCAGAGGTCCAAACTGGTTCTTAGTCCATGAGCCAGAGCTCCAAACTGGTTCTTAGTCCATGAGCCAGAGGTCCAAACTGGTTCTTAGTCCATGAGCCAGAGGTCCAAACTGGTTCTTAGTCCATGAGCCAGATGTCCAAACTGGTTCTTAGTCCATGAGCCAGAGGTCCAAACTGGTTCTTAGTCCATGAGCCAGAGGTCCAAACTGGTTCTTAGTCCATGAGCCCGAGGTCCAAGGTTCTTAGTCCATGAGCCAGAGCTCCAAACTGGTTCTTAGTCCATGAGCCAGAGCTCCAAACTGGTTCTTAGTCCATGAGCCAGAGGTCCAAACTGGTTCTTAGTCCATGAGCCAGAGCCCCAAACTGGTTCTTAGTCCATGAGCCCAGAGGTCCAGACTGGTTCTTAGTCCATGAGCCAGAGGTCCAAACTGGTTCTTAGTCCATGAGCCAGACCTCTGAACTGGTTCTTAGTCCATGAGCCAGAGGTCCAAACTGGTTCTTAGTCCATGAGCCAGAGATCCAACATTGGAAACGTTAATTATGAATTGAGTAGCAAAACCACACCTATATTAGATTGTTATCACCATGAAACTTCCCCAGTTGAGTACTTACACGAAGACAATGATTTATTGTATTACACATTTTACATTTTTAAATATGCAAATGAGGCATTATGTAGGAAAATATGTGTCTATGGATACCTCTGTGTGTCTATGGATTGGAAGGCATTATGTAGTAATTATCAGTAGTGACAAATATTGAAATCAGCCATTTCTCTACTCATAACTATTTTCCACGGCTTGGTTCCCAGTGGGAACCGGTTCAGTTCTGTTTGGTTCTTAGTCCATGAGCCAGAGGTCCAAACTGGTTCTTAGTCCATGAGCCAGAGGTCCAGACTGGTTCTTAGTCCATGAGCCCGAGGTCCAAGGTTCAACATTGGAAACGTTAATTATGAATTGAGTAGCAAAACCACACCTATATTAGATTGTTATCACCATGAAACTTCCCCAGTTGAGTACTTACACGAAGACAATGATTTATTGTATTACACATTTTACATTTTTAAATATGCAAATGAGGCATTATGTAGGAAAATATGTGTCTATGGATACCTCTGTGTGTCTATGGATTGGAAGGCATTATGTAGTAATTATCAGTAGTGACAAATATTGAAATCAGCCATTTCTCTACTCATAACTATTGAAAATAACTACATAAATCACTACATAAATCACTACACATCGCAATAGCAATCGACTAGTGTAATGGTAGTTTTTGTGTAGATATTTAGTAGTAGTGCCACGCCCCACTCCTCTGAGCCGTGACTATGTAACCTGACTCCGCCAGAGGGGGCAGCAGAGAGTACACTGGGTTCCCCCCTCCTGCTCCCATCTGGCCACAAAACGGCCTGGCCAATCAGCAGCAGCTTATAGCAGATTATAGCAGCAGCTTCTAGCTTCTAGCTGCTGCTGATTGGCCAGGCCGTTTTGTGGCCGGGCATCAAGTCTGCCTGAGAGTTCCCAGATGGGAGCAGGAGGGGGGAACCCAGTGTACTCTCTGCTGCCCCATCTGGCGGAGTCAGGTTAGTGACTACGGCCCCATACCCTGAACTCTTATTATGGCGTGACCATTTATGACATGACCATGTTGTGTTTAGTTCATGTTCTGTAATGCCTTGAATGTAATGCCTTGAATGTTAAAGAAAGCGCTTGTCATGTGTGTTGCCTTTGAACACTTATGACAGTTCTAAATCCTAATTAGGTGTTGGACTTATTCTGCATGTTCTGTATTTGGCCATGTGGTGTTTGGTTTTGGTTTACTGTTGTTGTTTTGGTTGTGTCTTGTTTTGTAGTATTGTTCTGTGCCTTCCTGCCTCCTCTTGTTGGTGTTTCCTGTTCTGTCTTACCTACCTGATTATTGTATCCTAGTCACCTGTGTTCTGTTTGCCTGTTAGCCTACCCTGTGTTTGATTGTATATTGAGTTCACCTGTGTCCTGTTCCCCCTGTCTATTTAAGCCCTTTGTTTGCAGTGTGTCCTTGTTGGTTCGTAGACCTATGTTGAGTGAGTTTTGTGTCTGATGTTGCCTATGTTTTGCCTTTTGGAATACCCCTGCTTTACAGTCAAATAAACACCTTGAAGATAATCTACTCTGCATCCGGTTGCCTGCTTTACAGTCAAATAAACACCTTGAAGATACTCTACTCTGCATCCGGTTGCCTGCTTTACAGTCAAATAAACACCTTGAAGATAATCTACTCTGCATCCGGTTGCCTGCTTTACAGTCAAATAAACACCTTGAAGATAATCTACTCTGCATCCGGTTGCCTGCTTTACAGTCAAATAAACACCTTGAAGATAATCTACTCTGCATCCGGTTGCCTGCTTTAGATAATCTACTCTGCATCCGGTTGCCTGCTTTAGATAATCTACTCTGCATCCGGTTGCCTGCTTTAGATAATCTACTCTGCATCCGGTTGCCTGCTTTAGATAATCTACTCTGCATCCGGTTGCCTGCTTTAGATAATCTACTCTGCATCCGGTTGCCTGCTTTAGATAATCTACTCTGCATCCGGTTGCCTGCTTTAGATAATCTACTCTGCATCCGGTTGCCTGCTTTAGATAATCTACTCTGCATCCGGTTGCCTGCTTTTGGGTCAGTAAGTAGACACTAGGGGGTGCTAGAGCACCCCCTGCCCTTTTGGCAATGTGCCCTTTTGAAAAAAGGGCACATTGCCCGAGTGGCGCTCATAGCGCGCCACTCGGTGGCGCGCTATGAGCTTGTAGATCTGCTATTTTTCAATAGCTAAAGCATAACATAATGCTAACACCAAAAGGCGTTCCCGCCCAAAATGGATTAAGGCAACCGGCCGGTTCCACGCGCTGCACAAGGTGCCCTTTTTTAACTTGAGCACCTGCCCCTCTAAATGTCTGTGCACGCCACTGAGGGTAACCACTTCAACACTATACATTTTGACCATTTGAAAATAGCCAAGCTGGTAGATCTGCTGGTAGATCTGCTGGTAGATCTGCTGGTAGATCTGCTCTACAAGCTGGTAGATCTGCTATTTTCAATAGATTTTGTACACATTTTGAACTTGTGAAATGGGACATCAGTGGATGCTTGTGGACAGCAGCCCGCATTTGTTGTCAACATAACGACGAGTCATGTTTGGAAAATTCCATGCGTGGAGTTACATCTCTTCACATACACGCACGCACGCACGCACCTCTCCAGTGACCAGGGGGCTATTTATTTCCCGCTCAGTAACTCTAGAAGGTCTAAACCAGGGGTGTCAAACTGGTGGTCCGCGGGCCTTTTGTGGCCCGCGAAGAGGTCCAATGCTGACCACACTGTGGACATCAATACTGCGATGTAGAACTAGTATCCATTACGAGTAAAAATCCGCAATTCAATATTTACTCTAGTGTCGGTATAAAAATGTACTTAAACTACCAAAAGTATTGTAATTAAGTAAATGTACGTAGCTACGTTCCACCTGGATGTGATGATGTGACTCAGACCTGATAGAACAGGGATGATACCTTCCTGTGTGTGTGTGTGTGTGTGTGTGTGTGTGTGTGTGTGTGTGTGTGTGTGTGTGTGTGTGTGTGTGTGTGTGTGTGTGTGTGTGTGTGTGTGTGTGTGTGCGATGACGCTAATTCACTGCTTAATGGAAACCCCTTATCTCATCTCCTGCGTGTGTGCATGCTGTGTGTGCGTGTGTGTGTGTGTGTGCGTGCATGCTGTGTGTGCATGCGTGTGTGTGTGTGCGTGCATGCTGTGTGTGCGTGCGTGCATGTGTGCGTGTGTGTGTGTGCGTGCATGCGTGCGTGCGTGCGTGCGTGTGTGTGTGCGTGCTGTGCGTGTGTGCGTGTGCGTGCTGTGCATGCGTGCGTGTGTGCGTGTGTGTGTGCGTGCTGTGCTGTGCGTGCGTGCGTGCGTCTTATCAGTATAGAAACAGACCTGTACGTGAGCAGCATGGAGAGTAGGAGGAGAATGGGATGGTGACATCACAGAGGGAGGAGCTAGCAGCATGGAGAGTAGGAGGAGAATGGGATGGTGACATCACAGAGGGAGGAGCTAGCAGCATGGAGAGTGGGAGGAGAATGGGATGGTGACATCACAGAGGGAGGAGCTAGCAGCATGGAGAGTGGGAGGAGAATGGGATGGTGACATCACAGAGGGAGGAGCTAGCAGCATGGAGAGTGGGAGGAGAATGGGATGGTGACATCACAGAGGGAGGAGCTAGCAGCATGGAGAGTGGGAGGAGAATGGGATGGTGACATCACAGAGGGAGGAGCTAGCAGCATGGAGAGTGGGAGGAGAATGGGATGGTGACATCACAGAGGGAGGAGCTAGCAGCATGGAGAGTGGGAGGAGCATGGGATGGTGACATCACAGAGGGAGGAGCTAGCAGCATGGAGAGTAGGAGGAGCATGGGATGGTGACATCACAGAGGGAGGAGCTAGCAGCATGGAGAGTAGGAGGAGAATGGGATGGTGACATCACAGAGGGAGGAGCTAGCAGCATGGAGAGTAGGAGGAGAATGGGATGGTGACATCACAGAGGGAGGAGCTAGCAGCATGGAGAGTAGGAGGAGAATGGGATGGTGACATCACAGAGGGAGGAGCTAGCAGCATGGAGAGTAGGAGGAGAATGGGATGGTGACATCACAGAGGGAGGAGCTAGCAGCATGGAGAGTAGGTGGAGAATGGGATGGTGACATCACAGAGGGAGGAGCTAGCAGCATGGAGAGTAGGAGGAGAATGGGATGGTGACATCACAGAGGGAGGAGCTAGCAGCATGGAGAGTAGGAGGAGAATGGGATGGTGACATCACAGAGGGAGGAGCTAGCAGCATGGAGAGTAGGAGGAGAATGGGATGGTGACATCACAGAGGGAGGAGCTAGCAGCATGGAGAGTAGGAGGAGAATGGGATGGTGACATCACAGAGGGAGGAGCTAGCAGCATGGAGAGTAGGAGGAGAATGGGATGGTGACATCACAGAGGGAGGAGCTAGCAGCATGGAGAGTAGGAGGAGAATGGGATGGTGACATCACAGAGGGAGGAGCTAGCAGCATGGAGAGTAGGAGGAGAATGGGATGGTGACATCACAGAGGGAGGAGCTAGCAGCATGGAGAGTAGGAGGAGAATGGGATGGTGACATCACAGAGGGAGGAGCTAGCAGCATGGAGAGTAGGAGGAGAATGGGATGGTGACATCACAGAGGGAGGAGCTAGCAGCATGGAGAGTAGGAGGAGAATGGGATGGTGACATCACAGAGGGAGGAGCTAGCAGCATGGAGAGTAGGAGGAGAATGGGATGGTGACATCACAGAGGGAGGAGCTAGCAGCATGGAGAGTAGGAGGAGAATGGGATGGTGACATCACAGAGGGAGGAGCTAGCAGCATGGAGAGTAGGAGGAGAATGGGATGGTGACATCACAGAGGGAGGAGCTAGCATCATGGAGAGTAGGAGGAGAATGGGATGGTGACATCACAGAGGGAGGAGCTAGCAGCATGGAGAGTGGGAGGAGAATGGGATGGTGACATCACAGAGGGAGGAGCTAGCAGCATGGAGAGTGGGAGGAGAATGGGATGGTGACATCACAGAGGGAGGAGCTAGCAGCATGGAGAGTAGGAGGAGAATGGGATGGTGACATCACAGAGGGAGGAGCTAGCAGCATGGAGAGTAGGAGGAGAATGGGATGGTGACATCACAGAGGGAGGAGCTAGCAGCATGGAGAGTAGGAGGAGAATGGGATGGTGACATCACAGAGGGAGGAGCTAGCAGCATGGAGAGTGGGAGGAGAATGGGATGGTGACATCACAGAGGGAGGAGCTAGCAGCATGGAGAGTGGGAGGAGAATGGGATGGTGACATCACAGAGGGAGGAGCTAGCAGCATGGAGAGTGGGAGGAGCATGGGATGGTGACATCACAGAGGGAGGAGCTAGCAGCATGGAGAGTGGGAGGAGCATGGGATGGTGACATCACAGAGGGAGGAGCTAGCAGCATGGAGAGTAGGAGGAGAATGGGATGGTGACATCACAGAGGGAGGAGCTAGCAGCATGGAGAGTAGGAGGAGAATGGGATGGTGACATCACAGAGGGAGGAGCTAGCAGCATGGAGAGTAGGAGGAGAATGGGATGGTGACATCACAGAGGGAGGAGCTAGCAGCATGGAGAGTAGGAGGAGAATGGGATGGTGACATCACAGAGGGAGGAGCTAGCAGCATGGAGAGTAGGTGGAGAATGGGATGGTGACATCACAGAGGGAGGAGCTAGCAGCATGGAGAGTAGGTGGAGAATGGGATGGTGACATCACAGAGGGAGGAGCTAGCAGCATGGAGAGTAGGAGGAGAATGGGATGGTGACATCACAGAGGGAGGAGCTAGCAGCATGGAGAGTAGGAGGAGAATGGGATGGTGACATCACAGAGGGAGGAGCTAGCAGCATGGAGAGTAGGAGGAGAATGGGATGGTGACATCACAGAGGGAGGAGCTAGCAGCATGGAGAGTAGGAGGAGAATGGGATGGTGACATCACAGAGGGAGGAGCTAGCAGCATGGAGAGTAGGAGGAGAATGGGATGGTGACATCACAGAGGGAGGAGCTAGCAGCATGGAGAGTAGGAGGAGAATGGGATGGTGACATCACAGAGGGAGGAGCTAGCAGCATGGAGAGTAGGAGGAGAATGGGATGGTGACATCACAGAGGGAGGAGCTAGCAGCATGGAGAGTAGGAGGAGAATGGGATGGTGACATCACAGAGGGAGGAGCTAGCAGCATGGAGAGTAGGAGGAGAATGGGATGGTGACATCACAGAGGGAGGAGCTAGCAGCATGGAGAGTAGGAGGAGAATGGGATGGTGACATCACAGAGGGAGGAGCTAGCAGCATGGAGAGTAGGAGGAGAATGGGATGGTGACATCACAGAGGGAGGAGCTAGCAGCATGGAGAGTAGGAGGAGAATGGGATGGTGACATCACAGAGGGAGGAGCTAGCAGCATGGAGAGTAGGAGGAGAATGGGATGGTGACATCACAGAGGGAGGAGCTAGCAGCATGGAGAGTAGGAGGAGAATGGGATGGTGACATCACAGAGGGAGGAGCTAGCAGCATGGAGAGTAGGAGGAGAATGGGATGGTGACATCACAGAGGGAGGAGCTAGCAGCATGGAGAGTAGGAGGAGAATGGGATGGTGACATCACAGAGGGAGGAGCTAGCAGCATGGAGAGTAGGAGGAGAATGGGATGGTGACATCACAGAGGGAGGAGCTAGCAGCATGGAGAGTAGGAGGAGAATGGGATGGTGACATCACAGAGGGAGGAGCTAGCAGCATGGAGAGTAGGAGGAGAATGGGATGGTGACATCACAGAGGGAGGAGCTAGCAGCATGGAGAGTAGGAGGAGAATGGGATGGTGACATCACAGAGGGAGGAGCTAGCAGCATGGAGAGTAGGAGGAGAATGGGATGGTGACATCACAGAGGGAGGAGCTAGCAGCATGGAGAGTAGGAGGAGAATGGGATGGTGACATCACAGAGGGAGGAGCTAGCAGCATGGAGAGTAGGAGGAGAATGGGATGGTGACATCACAGAGGGAGGAGCTAGCAGCATGGAGAGTAGGAGGAGAATGGGATGGTGACATCACAGAGGGAGGAGCTAGCAGCATGGAGAGTAGGAGGAGAATGGGATGGTGACATCACAGAGGGAGGAGCTAGCCAATCAGGAACAAGACGGGGACACCTAGATGGAGGACGGGATGCGCATCATCCCAAAGCATATACCGCGCTGCCATTGTGGGGCGACTGAGGCGACTGAGGTAGAGCAGGTCGTCCAATGATCCATGGGTCGGCGGTTCGAATCCCGGCTCCTCCTGTCTACATGTCGAAGTGTCCTTGGGCAAGACACTGAACCCCAAATTGCTCCCGATGTGCTGGTTGGTACCTTGCATGGCTTCCGCCGCAATCGGTGTATGAATGTGTGTGTGAATGGGTGAATGTAATGCACAATCTATGTAAAGTGCCTTGGATAAATTTACCATTGGCCAGTAGCAAGGACACGCTGCTATTGGCCAGTAGCAAGGACACACTGCCCAGGGGTGTGTCCACACCTGGTCCTGAGGTGGTGGGGGGCACTGATATGCAGATTATTTAATATGAGAGTCATTATAATAGACCAATTATTTGTTTACAAACATTGGGACTGGGCACACGGGTGACTGTTTCATGTAATCAATTTCCAACAGATCTCCAAACCTGTTGTTTTGGGGAGCGCTGGTTTCAGTCCATTCAACCTCCTCTTGTGTGTTGGCTAGTGAGATGCACCCTAGGAGACATTTATACTTCATTGTGTGTTGACTAGTGAGATGCACCCTAGGAGACATTTATACTTCATTGTGTGTTGGCTAGTGAGGTGCACCCTAGGAGACATTTATACTTCATTGTGTGTTGACTAGTGAGATGCACCCTAGGAGACATTTATACTTCATTGTGTGTTGGCTAGTGAGGTGCACCCTAGGAGACATTTATACTTCATTGTATGTTGGCTAGTGAGACGCACCCTAGGAGACATTTATACTTCATTGTGTGTTGACTAGTGAGATGCACCCTAGGAGACATTTATACTTCATTGTGTGTTGACTAGTGAGATGCACCCTAGGAGACATTTATACTTCATTGTGTGTTGGCTAGTGAGGTGCACCCTAGGAGACATTTATACTTCAATGTGTGTTGGCTAGTGAGATGCACCCTAGGAGACATTTATACTTCATTGTGTGTTGGCTAGTGAGGTGCACCGTAGGAGACATTTATACTTCAAAGCCCAACAGTATTGCACACAGAGAACAGCTGATATACAAGCTCACATCGCATCGCAGATGCGACTGTTGTGAGCGTAGAGGTCTGTGAGCGCGACACCATGCGGGACGAAGCATAAATGATACTTGATGGGCTGCAGGTGCGCGTGCAGCCGTGGACAAATAGGCTCTGCTGCCGTGATCATGAGCGCACCTCCCGTTCTTATGACAGCGACTGGAGGTGTGGTTTTGAACTGTTTTGAATTGCTATTATTGTTCAAACACAACAGAAACCAAGGATTATATATTTCAAGGGCGAGAGATCATCAATAAAAATACTAATCATTCTTCCTCTACACTGGGAGAAAAACAGCATCTGAAAGTTTGATGGGGCATTTTTTACACGTGAGTGCAGTTAGAACTTTTCCATTGCATCTTATGAGAGGTGGTGTTCTTCTGCTGCTGTTGTGCGCGCGCATGCTGTTGCTTATGTGGTGAATTATGAATCAATAATTCTTACAATATCTCATGTTCGTGGGCCTAGCATATGGGTGATCCTGTTTATTCATTAGGTATAGTTAATTGCACCAGTCAGTTCGTCTCCAAAGTATGTGACTGTCTTTCCCACGCCGATCCCATGTGGTGAGGGCTTTGCCATTTGCTATCCTGTGCTATTTGTATGACAAAAGGAGTTCCAAGCTAAAACAGTAGATCAAAGGGCCACAGTGATCCTTCTAGGAATGGCCAAATGGTAGTCTGGTCCAATGTGTATTGTGTGGAAATGTACTTAAGCCGTTAGATTTCTATTGTCATTCAGTCAGTCGATCCGAGGCCGTGAGGCTGGAGGAGCCTATGCCATGCTATGCTGTATGCTGTGTTGCTGAAATAAACATCAAGGAACATCACTCTGTCGTGCGTCTCACAATTATCTCAATGCTCTCCCGTTTTGGTTAAGTAATTCGTGGTGTTTCGTGTCCAAAATACACGACATGTGGTGCCTAGAAACCGGTGTCTATGGTGCGTTCCAGCGCCAGACAGGACGGATCAGCGGCTTTTTATTCAGTCTAATCAGCGAGTTTTTGTGGAAGACGGCAACGACGGGTTCCAGCGGAACGAGGACGAGGATGACGACGGGCCACCGCGATGAGGAGTGTTGCGCAACGGCGGCGTGCGTCGCTATCCAGCCAGTGCACGGGGTGGACAGAGGTGCATTCGGCGAAGCGGACAGCCACACGGGAGGGGCCTTTGATCATCACCTTCTACGCTGGGGACGGCGAGCAGGGGAGCGATGCAGCGAGGCACGGCACGGGGACACCGGCGTTCCAGGGGGGAGAGGGGATCGCTCATCCCGACGGGGAGAGGCGACCACTCGACGCTTGGCGCGGCGGCGGTTTCCACTTTCCATGGCCGACTGACGACTCAAGCTGAGGGCCTTCACGGACCTGAGCAGGGGTCTGTGATGAAGATGTTGCCTCGTTTTCCCATCTCTGTTGTTTCAGAGCTGGGAGGGGGGGAGGTGATGATGAGAGAGTTTGCTTCGAGAACTTTCAGCGAAAACAGAGCGGTGAACATTTTCTCAACTTGGTCCATGCAGCTGAGCGAACTTTGAGGTAACGGAATGCAGCAAACAGAAGAATTTCCTTTGTTCATATGAGGGAGACGGACATTCCTTCTTTCTGATTACAATTGTGCGTCACGTTCGTTTGTACTAATCATTTATGTTTAAATTACAGGGCAATTGGCAGCCGTTGAGTGCCGACAGTGTTTAAAGTCAGGATAGTGATTAAATTACAGGGTAATTAATTGGTAGTCGTGTAGTACCGACAGTGTTTAAAGAGGGTTTAATTTGACTCTTTTGTGGTTTTCTAGGGCTTAAAATGTGATTTAAATTACGGGATGGGAGTTATTAGTGAGGGGTTAAATTTCTGTTGGCTTCTGTTCTGGGATATAACGTGTTCTTCCTTTTTCTTATTTTTTCATGTGAATTCCAAAGAGAGTTCATGTGATTTGGTGTGTTATTGGTCCTGTGAATCTCCAAGAGGGGTTTATGTGATTTGGTGTGTTATGGTCAGGATAAGTCTAAGACTTATTTTGATTTCGGTCCTGTGAAAACTCCAAAGAGAGAGTTTCATGTGATCTGGTGCTTATAAACATGTTATCCTAGATTTGAGTAACAACAGGGAAATTAGCCTCCTAATGTTCTGTGACATTTTTAGCCATAAGAGTTTGAAATAACGCAAAGAGAATCCTCCACTGATACGAAATTGTGTTTGAACTAACTGTAATGGAAACCAATTATGAATTATCCACTGATACGAAATTGTATTTGTACTTACTGTAAAGGAAATCATTTATGTCGAGTTGTGTAATCTTGAATGTTTGTGTTTGAAAACCATGTTGGGGTAAAGCTGTTATTCTGGTGTCTTGAGTATTGTTAAGCTGAGGGTCAAGGGGGGTGGTAACTGGTAAGATAATTATGGTTTCATATTTCATAGTGACAGACGGTGTCTGTCAAAGGGGGAATGTGGTGAATTATGAATCAATAATTCTTACAATATCTCATGTTCGTGGGCCTAGCATATGGGTGATCCTGTTTATTCATTAGGTATAGTTAATTGCACCAGTCAGTTCGTCTCCAAAGTATGTGACTGTCTTTCCCACGCCGATCCCATGTGGTGAGGGCTTTGCCATTTGCTATCCTGTGCTATTTGTATGACAAAAGGAGTTCCAAGCTAAAACAGTAGATCAAAGGGCCACAGTGATCCTTCTAGGAATGGCCAAATGGTAGTCTGGTCCAATGTGTATTGTGTGGAAATGTACTTAAGCCGTTAGATTTCTATTGTCATTCAGTCAGTCGATCCGAGGCCGTGAGGCTGGAGGAGCCTATGCCATGCTATGCTGTATGCTGTGTTGCTGAAATAAACATCAAGGAACATCACTCTGTCGTGCGTCTCACAATTATCTCAATGCTCTCCCGTTTTGGTTAAGTAATTCGTGGTGTTTCGTGTCCAAAATACACGACACTTATCAGTGTGACGTCGTCTGTTAAGGCGTCTATACTGATGCTAGATAAAACCAGGCTTGTTTCCATTCCATGCCAGAGGAGGAATTATACAAAGTAAGGTGACATTGATGACATCACGATGAGGACAAAATCAGTTGAGCTGTTCCTGAGAGCAATTTCCATTAAAGCACCTATAATATGATATGAAAGCCTGATTGTTCAAAATTGGTTATTTGTGGGGATAGAAAACACATATGGGAGCCCCAAAAGTCAGAAATTGAGTAATTAGCATAATGAATCACAAAAAACTGGAAATGGGCTATAATTTTCATAAATAATTGTGCTACATTTATTTTTTCTATATGATTTTTATGTGCTGAATCCATTTCTGCCATATTCTGAGTGATACGAGTCACTGGGGCAAGAGACCTGGAAATGGCGAGACCTGGAAATGGCGAGACCTGGAAATGGCGAGACCTGGAAATTGCGAGACCTGGAACTTGGAAATTGCGAGACTTGGAAATTACGAGACTTGGAAATTGCGAGACATGGAAATTGCGAGACTTGGAAATTGCAAGACTTGGAAATTGCGAGATCTAGAAATTGTGAGACATGGAAATTGCGAGACCTGGAAATTGCGAGACCTGGAAATTGCAAGACCTGGAAATGGCGAGACCTAGAAATTGCGAGACTTGGAAATTGCGAGACATGGAAATTGCGAGACTTGGAAATTGCGAGACTTGGAAATTGCGAGACATGGAAATTGCGAGACTTGGAAATTGCGAGACTTGGAAATTGCGAGACATGGAAATTGCGAGACTTGGAAATTGCGAGACTTGGAAATTGCGAGACTTGGAAATTGCGAGACCTGGAAATTGCGAGACCTGGAAATTGCGAGACCTGGAAATTGCGAGACCTGGAAATGGCGAGACTTGGAAATTGTGAGACATGGAAATTGCGAGACCTGGAAATTGCGAGACCTGGAAATTGCGAGACTTGGAAATTGCGAGACTTGGAAATTGCGAGATCTGGAAATTGCGAGACCTGGAAATTGCGAGACCTGGAACTTGCGAGACCTGGAAATGGCGAGACTTTGAAATTGTGAGACATGGAAATGGCGAGACCTGGAAATTGCGAGACCTGGAAATTGCGAGACTTGGAAATTGCGAGACCTGGAAATTGCGAGACTTGGAAATTGCGAGACTTGGAAATTGCGAGATCTGGAAATTGCGAGACCTGGAAATTGCGAGACCTGGAAATTGCGAGACCTGGAAATGGCGAGACCTAGAAATTGCGAGACTTGGAAATTGCGAGACATGGAAATGGTGAGACCTAGAAATTGCGAGACCTGGAAATTGCGAGACCTGGAAATGTACTATTTCTATGTTTCTATATTCTACTGTTAGATGTGATATACGTTCTTGGTTTACTGATGACCCTAGATTACTTTCTATGCATGTTCTTAAGCCAGTGGAGCGCCGCCCCCTTTCTTGATGACGCCAGGCTCGCCCCCTTTCATGACGACGCATTTTTCCCATAGACATTTAATAAAGTATTTATTTAAAGACCTTATAAGCGTCGTACGAAGCTAACTCGAGTCGTGACAAATCATGACAACAAACAGAATATTTTGGACCAAATAAATAATTACAAAGAAGAAAAACAACTACTTTCTAATTCTTTGTTTGGCCCAAAACATTGTGTTTGTTGTCATGATTTGTCACGACAAGAGTTGGCTTTGTCCGCGGCGTAAACGTCTTTAAATAAATACTTTCTTAAAAGTCTATGAGGAAAATGAACTGGGATTTATTTTCCGGGTCTCTCGAGGGGGCGCGACTGCGACGCTCGATTACCTTGTGTTGTTCTTAAGAGTGTCTGCTAAATGCCTAAATTATAAATTGTAAAAACAAATAATAAGAATAAGAAATACTAATACATCTAGGGAGCATTTAGACTCTTAGAGAAAGATGAATGGCAGTTAGTTCCTTTACAAGCAGGTAACACACTAGTTTAGATGAATGGCAGTTAGTTCCTTTACAAGCAGGTAACACACTAGTGAATGGCAGTTAGTTCCTTTACAAGCAGGTAACACACTAGTTTCAGTTAGTTCCTTTACAAGCAGGTAACACACTAGTGAATGGCAGTTAGTTCCTTTACAAGCCGGTAACACACTAGTGAATGGCAGTTAGTTCCTTTACAAGCAGGTAACACACTAGTTTCAGTTAGTTCCTTTACAAGCAGGTAACACACTAGGTTCAGTTAGTTCCTTTACAAGCAGGTAACACACTAGTTTCAGTTAGTTCCTTTACAAGCAGGTAACACACTAGTTTAGTTCCTTTACAAGCAGGTAACACACTAGTTTAGTTAGTTCCTTTACAAGGTAACACACTAGTTTAGTTAGTTCCTTTACAAGGTAACACACTAGTTTAGTTAGTTCCTTTACAAGCAGGTAACACACTAGTTTAGTTCCTTTACAAGCAGGTAACACACTAGTTTAGATGAATGGCAGTTAGTTCCTTTACAAGCCGGTAACACACTAGTTTAGTTCCTTTACAAGCCGGTAACACACTAGTTTCCAGATAGTTCCTTTACAAGCCGGTAACAGACTAGTTTAGTTCCTTTACAAGCCGGTAACACACTAGTTTCCAGATAGTTCCTTTACAAGCCGGTAACACACTAGTTTAGTTAGTTCCTTTACAAGCAGGTAACACACTAGTTTCAGTTAGTTCCTTTACAAGCAGGTAACACACTAGTTTCAGTTAGTTCCTTTACAAGCAGGTAACACACTAGTTTCAGTTAGTTCCTTTACAAGCCGGTAACACACTAGTTTAGTTCCTTTACAAGCAGGTAACACACTAGTTTCCAGATAGTTCCTTTACAAGCAGGTAACACACTAGTTTCAGTTAGTTCCTTTACAAGCCGGTAACACACTAGTTTAGTTCCTTTACAAGCAGGTAACACACTAGTTTCAGTTAGTTCCTTTACAAGCAGGTAACACACTAGTTTCCAGATAGTTCCTTTACAAGCAGGTAACACACTAGTTTCAGTTAGTTCCTTTACAAGCAGGTAACACACTAGTTTAGATGAATGGCAGTTAGTTCCTTTACAAGCAGGTAACACACTAGTTTAGATGAATGGCAGTTAGTTCCTTTACAAGCAGGTAACACACTAGTTTCCAGATAGTTCCTTTACAAGCCGGTAACACACTAGTTTCCAGATAGTTCCTTTACAAGCCGGTAACACACTAGTTTCCAGATAGTTCCTTTACAAGCAGGTAACACACTAGTTTAGTTCCTTTACAAGCCGGTAACACACTAGTTTCCAGATAGTTCCTTTACAAGCCGGTAACACACTAGTTTCCAGATAGTTCCTTTACAAGCCGGTAACACACTAGTTTAGTTCCTTTACAAGCAGGTAACACACTAGTTTCCAGATAGTTCCTTTACAAGCAGGTAACACACTAGTTTAGTTCCTTTACAAGCAGGTAACACACTAGTTTAGTTCCTTTACAAGCCGGTAACACACTAGTTTAGTTCCTTTACAAGCAGGTAACACACTAGTTTACAGTTAGTTCCTTTACAAGCAGGTAACACACTAGTTTAGTTCCTTTACAAGCCGGTAACACACTAGTTTAGTTCCTTTACAAGCCGGTAACACACTAGTTTAGTTCCTTTACAAGCAGGTAACACACTAGTTTAGTTCCTTTACAAGCAGGTAACACACTAGTTTAGTTCCTTTACAAGCAGGTAACACACTAGTTTCAGTTAGTTCCTTTACAAGCAGGTAACACACTAGTTTAGTTCCTTTACAAGCAGGTAACACACTAGTTTACAGTTAGTTCCTTTACAAGCAGGTAACACACTAGTTTAGTTCCTTTACAAGCCGGTAACACACTAGTTGAATACATCTAGGGAGCATTTAGACTCTTAGAGAAAGATGAATGGCAGTTAGTTCCTTTACAAGCAGGTAACACACTAGTTTAGATGAATGGCAGTTAGTTCCTTTACAAGCAGGTAACACACTAGTTTAGATGAATGGCAGTTAGTTCCTTTACAAGCAGGTAACACACTAGTGAATGGCAGTTAGTTCCTTTACAAGCAGGTAACACACTAGTTTCAGTTAGTTCCTTTACAAGCCGGTAACACACTAGTGAATGGCAGTTAGTTCCTTTACAAGCCGGTAACACACTAGTGAATGGCAGTTAGTTCCTTTACAAGCAGGTAACACACTAGTTTCAGTTAGTTCCTTTACAAGCAGGTAACACACTAGGTTCAGTTAGTTCCTTTACAAGCAGGTAACACACTAGTTTCAGTTAGTTCCTTTACAAGCAGGTAACACACTAGTTTAGTTCCTTTACAAGCAGGTAACACACTAGTTTAGATGAATGGCAGTTAGTTCCTTTACAAGCCGGTAACACACTAGTTTAGTTAGTTCCTTTACAAGGTAACACACTAGTTTAGTTAGTTCCTTTACAAGGTAACACACTAGTTTAGTTAGTTCCTTTACAAGCAGGTAACACACTAGTTTAGTTCCTTTACAAGCAGGTAACACACTAGTTTAGATGAATGGCAGTTAGTTCCTTTACAAGCCGGTAACACACTAGTTTAGTTCCTTTACAAGCCGGTAACACACTAGTTTCCAGATAGTTCCTTTACAAGCCGGTAACAGACTAGTTTAGTTCCTTTACAAGCCGGTAACACACTAGTTTCCAGATAGTTCCTTTACAAGCCGGTAACACACTAGTTTAGTTAGTTCCTTTACAAGCCGGTAACACACTAGTTTCAGTTAGTTCCTTTACAAGCAGGTAACACACTAGTTTCAGTTAGTTCCTTTACAAGCAGGTAACACACTAGTTTCAGTTAGTTCCTTTACAAGCAGGTAACACACTAGTTTCAGTTAGTTCCTTTACAAGCAGGTAACACACTAGTTTCAGTTAGTTCCTTTACAAGCCGGTAACACACTAGTTTAGTTCCTTTACAAGCAGGTAACACACTAGTTTCCAGATAGTTCCTTTACAAGCAGGTAACACACTAGTTTCAGTTAGTTCCTTTACAAGCCGGTAACACACTAGTTTAGTTCCTTTACAAGCAGGTAACACACTAGTTTCAGTTAGTTCCTTTACAAGCAGGTAACACACTAGTTTCCAGATAGTTCCTTTACAAGCAGGTAACACACTAGTTTCAGTTAGTTCCTTTACAAGCAGGTAACACACTAGTTTAGATGAATGGCAGTTAGTTCCTTTACAAGCAGTGTTTGGTTATTTATGGGTGTGCGAGATTTGTACTCATAATGAGAAATTATATATTGGGTCAGATTGATTGGAGATTAAGCAGCTCCTCTAGAGTGGGAGAGCTCAGGTCCCCACATTCCATTCTACAAACAGACCGGTGGTTTTCGGGGGTTTTACGGCCTTCTCCTGTTGTAAGACAGGCCATTATTGACTCCTTTTACAGGGGAAGTCAACTCAGCTAGAACATACAATATTGAAGTAACCAATCTTTAATTCCTCTTCAATTGTTTAAATGTGTTCTAATAACGTATTATATATTGGGTTGGTAAAAAGGCTAAATGATAAATACCTGTAATAATCTAAACAGTTTAATCTAGGCAGAAGTAGTGGGCATTACAGGGATTGTAATAGGAGCCGGCTGCTGT
This sequence comes from Electrona antarctica, assembly GCF_951216825.1. Classification (NCBI taxonomy): domain Eukaryota; kingdom Metazoa; phylum Chordata; class Actinopteri; order Myctophiformes; family Myctophidae; genus Electrona; species Electrona antarctica. The sequence continues at coordinate 12,882 of NW_027637412.1, read as the reverse complement.
AGCCAGAAGTGCAGGCAGGATGGTCAGTGGCATATGATTGGCTGAAAGTGTTAGCATGAAGGTGTGACTTCAGTCAGGGCCCACTGTGACTATTCTGTATGGCACAAAGTGTAATTAGATTCACCAATACCATCGAACGTGAACATGTCTAGGCAGAGACCAGCGGTATGTATTTGCTATATATGATATGCTATAAATAGATGTTTGTGCATTATTCATAATCGATGTAATATGATGTTTAGATTGTAACCAAGTGTTCTCTCTGTGTTCTTGTCTCCCGATCATTGATTAATTACCATCTGATTAATGATAAGGTAGATTTAAAACCACTTAATGTACCATTAATGTGCCACTTAATGTGCCACTTAATGTGTCACTGAACTAAGTCTGAGAGTCAACAATGACAAGCTAAGCTGTACCATGATCTGGGAGTCTTAGAGTGTAAAATGATAGTAAACCCTACCGACAGAGTTAGGATAGAACCACAGACCAATAGGACCTGTAATCCAGGCCGGGATACTGTATTCATCTTGTGTTGGGGGGAAGTGTGAACAGAACGTGTGAATGTATGATTGTAAGTGTTTATGATTAACATGAATTAATAAAAACCCTATAAAATGCACGTTTGAGTTCATCAAATATAAGCTATCATTGGAGGATTTAGTTCACTTCTGTGCGTGTTAGTCACTTTACTCTGCCTAGTGCAAGGGCTGGTCGGAGCCTCGGCACAACATCGCCAAATAACCGAACAGTTTTAAATCGTTGCTGGGGGCTTGAAGCGTAATATGGCCTATAATCTAGACATATTACAGCTTTAAATCGTTGCGCTACTACAGCGCACAGGTTTAAATCGGTGTGCTACTAAAGCACACAGTTTTAAATCGTATGGCCACTAAAGGGCCTAATTTATACAGATTTAAAAGTTTTGTACCGTGCGCTGGGATCAGCGCACAGTTTTACATCGTGGCCGGGCGGTTTGACTCGTAATATAGCCTATAATCTAGACATATTACTAGTTTTAAATCGCTGCGAGCAGCGACTTATACTTTAAAGCGGAATACAGTTAAACTGAGACAGTTTAACATATTCGGTTTTAAAGTGCTGCGCTACTAAAATGCGCAGTTAGCTCGATAAGGCCACTACGAGGCCTACTGTAACCAAATTAAAGTAATTCGCCGCCGTGCGAAAGTTAATTCGCCGCCGTGCGAACTGTTAAAACCATAGAGCCACTAAAGTGCCTAGTTTGAACAGAAAGAAAGGGCCGTACGCTGGGATCAGCGTGCAGCTCAACACGCGCCCGGGCATATTTAAGATATAATATAGTCTGAACCGAAACCGTTTGACATATTACAGTTTAAATTGCTACCGCGTTGTAAAGGGCTTTAAATTAGCAGTCACTAAAGGGATCTGCAATTTAAAGTTGTTTTAATTCAGAATAGTTCAACTGCGACGGTTTGAACTTATTCGGTTGCCGTGCTGTTTAAACTAAACAGCGTAGATCGGTGTATAGTCACTAAAGTGACCACAATTTATAACAAAGATAAATTACCGTGTGTTGGGACCAGCACACAGAGTTGAATCGTGCCACACTAATAACCACAAGATTAAATCAGACAGAATTGTGCCGAAAGACGGCACCCCGTTTGATTGTGGTTGTCTGTGTGGCTTTATTCAACTGAAATTTAAGCCGTGCGTTGAAGGCAGCGCATGTGAATGCGATGCCGCGGTTGTTAGTATCCATAGGATTAAATCAAACTATAAATGCTGCCGTGATGGCATGCCGTTTTGATTTGTGCTACTAACTAAGCGGCACCGTTAAACTGTTTTCATGTGGGTATGGGTCCATGTGAAGGACAGCTGTTAAAACCGTAAGCCACAAAAGTGACTGCGGGTTTAACAATAGTTTGGGAGTCATTGTTCGATAAGGCAAAGTTCTAATCGACGGTCAGTTTAGGAAACGGATTATTAAGACTATTTGTGACCAAACATAAAGTTTAATTGAGACCGGTTAAGACACCGGTCGTTTAAACCAAGAGAGGTGCTTTTTATAGTAACCACAATAAAAGTGTTTTCCTGCTGGGTGCTGGGCACCAAGGAGAACAGCAGTTCAGTGCATGTGGGGGGAGATGGAAATTCCTCATTCCCACTGTCATGCAATGTCCCAATGTGCTGAGACAGTGCAGGGGGACTGGTAATTACTGCGGCGGTATAATCTACCAAAGTAGTAATTAATAGCGGTGTAATCCACCGAGCATTCCGTGTGATCCACGATGCTAATGAATGATAAATGTTTAGAACAAAATAGGGTTTTAAACTCAGCGTTAAAGGCGATGTAATAATCTTACCAGTCAATAATGTTTAACGCTGAAAGCGTGCTTTGAAGTGCGCATAAAGGAAGGGCGTGTCTATAATAACTGTTGCGTGACGCATCTAGCAAAACCTGTGATCCAGGTTTACGGAAGGCTATAGAGTTTGACCGCCCACGGCCAATATAAATCTATATACTTATATTATATATAATCTATATAATATAAAAAAGGTTTATTTGGTGAAGGTATTAACAGGGAAGTATGGGCTTCTCTGAGTACAAATAATAGGCACATTTGTTGTGTCAGAGTCCGCTAATTAAAGCTGGGCAAAAAACTAACCATTTACTTGAGTGAATGAATGATTTGTGAAGTCGACTAAACCACTAACCCGGTACAATTAGGTCCTGTACTGTTGTTAAGGGGAGGGACAGAGGGGGTGGAAAAATGGCTTCTTTAAACGAGCTAAAGATACAGAGCTCACAGGCTCAAGCTATGTTTGATAGTACAACCTATAGGGTGGATCTTTGTATTGACAAGGGTTCATTCAGTGAGATAACTGAAAGTTTTGCTGAGCTGGACAGGGCGATGGACGATGTGATAGACGCGTCGTCAGATTACGAGATGATCCTTCAGGAACAAAACGAAGATAGACTCGCACACATAGAAAATGAATTACTGAATTTATGTATTAAACAGTACAACAGTGAAAGATACCGTGTAATCAGGGCTGCTATCTGTCAGGAGGAAGGCAGGGTAGCCAGAGGTGTCATTGTCACAGCAGGGTGCCACCAGATAGGCCTCTGTGAGTTTCCTGCAGAAAGCAGGAACAAAAGAGCCCCAGAGGAGAGGGGCATCCAGCCCGCAGACGCAGCGCCGTGGGGAGACGGATGTGACATCCAGCCTACCGTGCCAGCGGGGACCGAGTCAACCACCCCAGAGGGGCGAGGAGAGGACACGGTGCCAGGGCGAAGAGACGGGTCAGCTACCAGCCATCCAGGCTGGGAGCAGATGGAGCCTGTCACAACGGAGGAGCCTGGTGCCTGCAGTATCCATGCAGGGAAGCCAGAGCCCTCTACCGTGGGCAACGAACCCACGACAGGACAAGCCCTCAGTCAGTACCGTAGCAGGCCAAGAGCGGCTACGGGCAGAGCTGAGGGAACCGACGAGAACCACGCAGTTCCGCAGCCTTCGACAGAGGAGGAATGGCCGAACATCGAAGTGGGACCGACAGCAGCAGCAGAGCTGTCAACAGGAGCGGAACAGGTGAGCAACCTTCCAGAGGAACTGGAGGCTGCCTACGCCTCACCGTTCATCATCAGAGCCATGCCCGCAAACGTCGTGGGCAAGGCAGACGGGTCGTCGATCCTCATCACCACAGAAACGCCGAGCGTGATTTGTGGCATTACTGGTGCCAGTCTACGCGATCAACGGGCGGCGGGGGAGGGGCATGACGCACACACCAGGAAACCTGGGGTGACTTTCGTGAGGGGTCACCCGAAGATTGCCCCCGTGAAGGGTGGCAAACCGGGAATGGCAAAGTCCAGTCTGGTACAGAGAACCGCAGTGTCGACACATTTGTTGTGTCGAGTTTGCAAAGAGGCGAAGAATGCCACGATGGCTCCTGTCCTTTTAGATCCTAGAAAAGGAAAAAGATGGGGGTGGGTGAACGCTTTCATGCCAGCGAGATCAGAACTGGGTCAGAAAGAGTAGCATGTGAAATGCTTCTCTACCCATTTTGTTCCTACAGCAGGGAACATTTGGGGCTTCAGTGACAACAAGATGTCACAAACACAGCACACACACACACACACGCACGCGCACGCACACACACACTCACACGCGAGATGTGTGTCTGATCTGTGCATATGGAATGTGATGATGTATGTGGGTTCATTATATCTGTACTAGACAACAAGTAGCAGATAAGTGGATTTAATTTGTGCCAATTAAGTCCTTATGGACAATGGACAAATGTGAAAGAATGCTGGTAAAATGATTACGTTTCCTTCGATTGGGAGGGGGGAACACTGTCTCTCAAAGTGCAAGTGGGTTTTGTGCGTGAGCGCGTGTGCGCGCACGCACAAACTAACACACAGGCACGAGCACAAAGACTGCATGTGTGAAAGACACATAATGTGGTTAAAATGTTGCAAGGATTTGCAATTTTCAATTGGGTTGCTTTTGTTAGAGTCAAATGAAAAAATCCAAAAAGTAAATGACACCAAGTTGTTGAGATGCAAAATCGATTATTTTGGTAAAATCACAATTTGAGGTTCCTAACACGGTGACAAAATACTAAGGCAAGTTTGTGATCATGATTGGTTAGGAAACAACCAGGGGTAATAAACTGCATTGTTTAAACTTGTGTCTACCAACTGGGCCCCATTCTGCAACCAAAAGAGTCGTTTCAGCTGGGGGAGCACAGGAGGTCATGTTTTCTTAAAGATAAGGAACCAGTCTTGTGTGGAAAATAAACTGTCTTCTTCCTCAAAACAAGGGGGTTGTTTAGATAAGTCTGAAGCTTTGTCCGGGCAAACAGCCATAAAATTAAACGGACAGAGGTGACCAAAAGTTCATGTCAGTTAGGTGACCCCTAACTGACATGACAGAAAAAGCATCTCTCCTACAAAAGTGGAGATGCACTGTATCACATTATTACAAGTATACATAAGTTTGATTAGCTGTAACTGAATTTAATACTTAAGGGTGCGTTGGGATAATTACAAAAAATGTCCACGAGATCGACGCATGTAAACCTTTTATTATTTTCATTGTTTTATTGATTTATGCAGTTAATGGGTTGTGTTTATTTAATGTGTTTTTCAAAGTTGTATAATGTTATAACTTCAGTATGTGGATCCAGTATTATTTAACAGGTTCCGAAATTACTAAAAATGGCATGCGCCCAAATATCAAAAAATAATATTTCCGAAAAAAATTAATATCAAAAATAATCTTTCAGTTTATGAAAAATGAATATCCAGATCAATTTTCATCACTGACGTGAGGGGTGTTTGGTTATTTATGGGTGTGCGAGATTTGTACTCATAATGAGAAATTATATATTGGGTCAGATTGATTGGAGATTAAGCAGCTCCTCTAGAGTGGGAGAGCTCAGGTCCCCACATTCCATTCTACAAACAGACCGGTGGTTTTCGGGGGTTTTACGGCCTTCTCCTGTTGTAAGACAGGCCATTATTGACTCCTTTTACAGGGGAAGTCAACTCAGCTAGAACATACAATATTGAAGTAACCAATCTTTAATTCCTCTTCAATTGTTTAAATGTGTTCTAATAACCTATTATATATTGGGTTGGTAAAAAGGCTAAATGATAAATACCTGTAATAATCTAAACAGTTTAATCTAGGCAGAAGTAGTGGGCATTACAGGGATTGTAATAGGAGCCGGCTGCTGTAGCCAGAAGTGCAGGCAGGATGGTCAGTGGCATATGATTGGCTGAAAGTGTTAGCATGAAGGTGTGACTTCAGTCAGGGCCCACTGTGACTATTCTGTATGGCACAAAGTGTAATTAGATTCACCAATACCATCGAACGTGAACATGTCTAGGCAGAGACCAGCGGTATGTATTTGCTATATATTATATGCTATAAATAGATGTTTGTGCATTATTCATAATCGATGTAATATGATGTTTAGATTGTAACCAAGTGTTCTCTCTGTGTTCTTGTCTCCCGATCATTGATTAATTACCATCTGATTAATGATAAGGTAGATTTAAAACCACTTAATGTACCATTAATGTGCCACTTAATGTGCCACTTAATGTGTCACTGAACTAAGTCTGAGAGTCAACAATGACAAGCTAAGCTGTACCATGATCTGGGAGTCTTAGAGTGTAAAATGATAGTAAACCCTACCGACAGAGTTAGGATAGAACCACAGACCAATAGGACCTGTAATCCAGGCCGGGATACTGTATTCATCTTGTGTTGGGGGGAAGTGTGAACAGAACGTGTGAATGTATGATTGTAAGTGTTTATGATTAACATGAATTAATAAAAACCCTATAAAATGCACGTTTGAGTTAATCAAATATAAGCTATCATTGGAGCATTTAGTTCACTTCTGTGCGTGTTAGTCACTTTACTCTGCCTAGTGCAAGGGCTGGTCGGAGCCTCGGCACAACATCGCCAAATAACCGAACAAGCAGGTAACACACTAGTTTAGATGAATGGCAGTTAGTTCCTTTACAAGCAGGTAACACACTAGTTTCCAGATAGTTCCTTTACAAGCCGGTAACACACTAGTTTCCAGATAGTTCCTTTACAAGCCGGTAACACACTAGTTTCCAGATAGTTCCTTTACAAGCAGGTAACACACTAGTTTAGTTCCTTTACAAGCCGGTAACACACTAGTTTCCAGATAGTTCCTTTACAAGCCGGTAACACACTAGTTTCCAGATAGTTCCTTTACAAGCCGGTAACACACTAGTTTAGTTCCTTTACAAGCAGGTAACACACTAGTTTTCAGATAGTTCCTTTACAAGCAGGTAACACACTAGTTTAGTTCCTTTACAAGCAGGTAACACACTAGTTTAGTTCCTTTACAAGCCGGTAACACACTAGTTTAGTTCCTTTACAAGCAGGTAACACACTAGTTTACAGTTAGTTCCTTTACAAGCAGGTAACACACTAGTTTAGTTCCTTTACAAGCCGGTAACACACTAGTTTAGTTCCTTTACAAGCAGGTAACACACTAGTTTAGTTCTTTTACAAGCAGGTAACACACTAGTTTAGTTCCTTTACAAGCAGGTAACACACTAGTTTAGTTCCTTTACAAGCAGGTAACACACTAGTTTCAGTTAGTTCCTTTACAAGCAGGTAACACACTAGTTTAGTTCCTTTACAAGCAGGTAACACACTAGTTTACAGTTAGTTCCTTTACAAGCAGGTAACACACTAGTTTAGTTCCTTTACAAGCCGGTAACACACTAGTTGAGTTCCTTTACAAGCAGGTAACACACTAGTTTAGTTCCTTTACAAGCAGGTAACACACTAGTTTAGTTCCTTTACAAGCCGGTAACACACTAGTTTACAGTTAGTTCCTTTACAAGCAGGTAACACACTAGTTTAGTTCCTTTACAAGCAGGTAACACACTAGTTTCAGTTAGTTCCTTTACAAGCAGGTAACACACTAGTTTCAGTTAGTTCCTTTACAAGCAGGTAACACACTAGTTTCAGTTAGTTCCTTTACAAGCAGGTAACACACTAGTTTAGTTCCTTTACAAGCAGGTAACACACTAGTTTCAGTTAGTTCCTTTACAAGCAGGTAACACCACTAGTTTACAGTTAGTTCCTTTACAAGCAGGTAACACACTAGTTTACAGTTAGTTCCTTTACAAGCAGGTAACACACTAGTTTACAGTTAGTTCCTTTACAAGCAGGTAACACACTAGTTTAGATGAATGGCAGTTAGTTCCTTTACAAGCAGGTAACACACTAGTTTCATGTGCAGGAGGAAGGAAGCCACGATGCTCACAGTTACAGAAATAACTTTGTTTCACTCCATCATCTTAGAACACATTTTAACCCCTTCTGGTGTTTTAAGCATGTTGTGCTTTAGCTGATGAAAAATAGCAGATCCACAAGCTCATAGTGCGCCATCGAGTGGCACGCTATGAGCTTGTATATCTGCTATTTTTGGAAAATCGTGAGAATGTGGCACAAATCTTTGAATGTATATTCTTTCAGAGCGAATGTTTTTAACTCAAATCTTTGCTTCTGGGGGGTCCCTGGAATAACATATTTTCAGATGGGGGTCGGCGGCCAATTACAGATATTGACATGAAATTTAAATTGTTTGAACGACTGACAGAAACATGAGGTTTTTCAGATTATTGTCTATTTAGAAGACATTTTTTTTAGAATCGTTTTCAGGTCTAAAACGGTCATTGCGGGAGAAGGATTTCTACGTGGTTCAAATCCCAACGGTCCGATGCGGGAAAGGGATTTCTACGTTTACCGCATGTTTTTATTGATTACTATCGATCGTCTTTCTACACACCCGGGCACTTTACCAACTAGCATTGGATGATAGCACAACACTCCGATCACGTGATCCCAAAAAAAAAGAAAAAAATGCCTCTCCCCCTCCCTTCCTGAAAACAGGATGGGAGGCAACCAAGGGGCCAGCGAGGCTATTCAACGTTGAAGCTCTGGGTCCTAGTGGTAGGAGGAGGGACTACAGGCGGACCCGTGGATTCATGACCGGGAAACCCCGTGCAGCTGGGCTTTAACGTTGAGCGCTCGGTTGCCCTACGTCACTCAGGACCTCAAAGTTGAGGTCCGGGGAGGGACTTCCGGCAGTCTTCCGGGTGCTTCAAAACGCCACTGAGCAACTTCCACTGACATGAATAGCTGGGGGGGCGGAGCTTCGCACCAGTTCAGTCTCTATTATATATATACTCTATGGAGGCAACCCCCGTATTGTCACGTAATGGCTGCTCGGAGACTCCGGGCAAAAGAATGGCTTCATACCAAGCCGATCGTGTATGTGCAATGGGGTGCACCTCTTCTTGTTTCTCTCTCTTTGTTTCAGGGAGGGGAGGGCTCTCTCCTCTGTGTTTCAACGGAGGGGTTGTGTGTAATCCAGTGTTGGGTGTAACGGCGCTATTAATAACGGCGTTATGTAACGGACTACTTTCATTGGTAACGGAATAAAGTAACTACTTAGTTTTGCAATTTAGTAGTTAGTTACCTAGTTACATTTCCAAAAAAGTAATCCCGTTACTATAATGTGTCCCTGTTCATTTTGTTGGCAAGATTTAAAAAATAATAAAGCCCCGACTGCCCGCGGAGTCTATTTCTCCTGCCTTCTGTGTGAGTTATCCTTCCAAGCCCACTATACCATGTACTATACATCCTGCGTCTACTACATCCTGTAGTTCACTTAAGAAATAAAAGTATTGTTACAAGTAGCTTTTATTTTGAAGAGGAAGTTGTTTCGGTTGTAGCCAGCTGCCATGACAGTCTAGTCGACTAGAAGTGCCGGGTGGTAGTGGAATAATAATAACAACATGCTTTTAGCCAAAGCTCATGAAAACCGCATGCGTCTATGACTTAAACAATGTAGGCTAAACACTTTGGAATTACGTTTAACATGGTATATCCTCCGTGGCGGCGTCATTAGGTGAGTACTAGTTAATGAATTGTTAAGTTTCATAGTATCATTCATCATCAACAACAGGCTGCCCCCCCAAAATGAACAGGTTACTGCCTACAGGATTCTCATTCTGTTACTGTCACTGCCTGCAAGGATGGCCGCCGTGCCATTGCATATAAACTATCTAATTCATACGTGGGTCGTCGTGGGTCCACGTGGATTGTTGTTATTGTTCATGCGCCACGGCGCGCGGTGTGGAGAGGGCATCAGAGCGCAGCGCAACAGCCTAGTATGGCATATTGTAGTGTACTCTCTGCACTCTCTTTCTGTCCAGTCCTACGTGCCGATTGTGGCAAATTATATTCATTAATAAAGAGAGAGCTGTAAAGGGGATATTGTCTATGGTCAGTTCATGGTGTGTATCATTCTCGTTTTTAACCGGGCCGTGATAATGCGGCGCAATGACGGTAGGCAGTAGCCTAATACAATGTAACCAACTTGCGCAAGCATTAAAAAATGGGTTTTAATTGTCGGGTAACGGAAAATAATTTGTAACGGTAAGGGATTATTTTTATGGGCAGTAATCCAGTAACCTAACGACGTTACTTTCTAAAGTAACGATGCCCAACACTGGTGTAATCTGACCCGAGTGTGACTGAAGTGTCTGTCCGTCAGATTTCTGTCTCCTTTTTTCTTCATATTCAAACAAAAAAACTCACAGATTGTATCGTCCCTCGGCGAGCGGTTATTTCTTTATCAAGATAGAACATTGCAAATGTGTTGTGTTGTTACGAGAGTTGGGAAGGCTTGACAGCAACACTAACCGCCTCACAACAGTCTTTCCACCTCGGAGGGAGAAACAGCAGGCGAACACGGCTATCCAAGTTGGAACGATACACAGCGTCTGACATAAAACCGCTTCTAATTAGGCTTTCTGTTCAAGAAGAGTACGTTACTACAAAAGCAGGTGTTACATATAGGTGCATATCTCCAGAATGGAAGATGGTAAAATCAATTTAAAAAAAAAAATAGAGTGGACAAGTTACGCTTTCTTTTGAGGTATGCTGTGTGATTCTCGCTATAAGAGGACATTTACTGTCGGCTTAGGAAAAGTTTGTTCGTCCAATGCTATCATGTAGCAGCGAGGGCCATGCAGTTAATTAGAATGGTCAGCAAGCTAAGTGTTAATAACACTATAGCTCTACGGCGTTTCTCTATCTACAGCACAGTGAGACTGTTGAAAAGCTGAAGATGAAAAAGGAAAAGCTGTTTCTATCCACCACGGTGAGACTGGTGGAACCCAGCGAAGATGAAAGGAAAAGCTCAGAAGACTCAATAAAAGATTGATATAAGAGTACTGTACATCCGACGGAGAATGTATGACGGGGCCGAGAGAGACAGAGACGGAATTTAGTTTTCCTTAGAAGGTGAATCCGCCGCGGCCCCTCGCTGCACGTTGTCGGCATCAAATATGGAAGAGAGAGAGAGAGAGAGAGAGAGAGAGAGAGAGAGAGAGAGAGAGAGAGAGAGAGAGAGAGAGAGAGAGAGAGAGAGAGAGAGAGAGGGGGAGAGAGAGAGAGAGAGGGGGAGAGAGGGAGAGAGAGGGGGAGAGAGAGACAGAGAGAGAGAGAGAGAGACAGAGAGAGAGAGAGAGAGAGAGAGAGAGAGAGAGGGGGAGAGAGAGAGGAGAGGGGGAGAGAGGGAGAGAGAGGGGGAGAGAGAGACAGAGAGAGAGAGAGACAGAGAGAGAGAGGTTGAACCTCAGCCGAACTTGGGGGAGCGCACAGCTGCAGGCGTGTGCTCCATTTATGAGTCTAAAAGCGGTGTCAGTCATGCTCTGATGGGTCGCTCATGTGAGGGAGGAACATGGAAGAGCATGTTCTACCCACTGGCAGCGCTGAGTTGGTTCTGTCCAGCACTGAGTTGGTTCTGTCCAGCGGTGAGTAGGTTCTGTCCAGCGGTGAGTTGGTTCTGTCCAGCACTGAGTTGGTTCTGTCCAGCACTGAGTTGGTTCTGTCCAGCACTGAGTAGGTTCTGTCCAGCGGTGAGTTGGTTCTGTCCAGCGGTGAGTTGGTTCTGTCCAGCACTGAGTAGGTTCTGTCCAGCGGTGTGTAGGTTCTGTCCAGCGGTGAGTAGGTTCTGTCCAGCGGTGAGTAGATTCTGTCCAGCACTGAGTAGGTTCTGTCCAGCACTGAGTAGGTTCTGTCCAGCGGTGAGTTGGTTCTGTCCAGGTTCTGTCCAGCACTGAGTAGGTTCTGTCCAGCACTGAGTAGGTTCTGTCCAGCACTGAGTAGGTTCTGTCCAGGTTCTGTCCAGCACTGAGTAGGTTCTGTCCAGCGGTGAGTAGGTTCTGTCCAGCGGTGAGTAGGTTCTGTCCAGCACTGAGTAGGTTCTGTCCAGCGGTGAGTTGGTTCTGTCCAGCACTGAGTAGGTTCTGTCCAGGTTCTGTCCAGCACTGAGTAGGTTCTGTCCAGCGCTGAGTAGGTTCTGTCCAGCGGTGAGTAGGTTCTGTCCAGCCGTGGTTCTGTCCAGCGCTGAGTAGGTTCTGTCCAGCGCTGAGTAGGTTATGTCCAGCGCTGAGTAGGTTCTGTCCAGCGGTGAGTAGGTTCTGTCCAGCGGTGAGTAGGTTCTGTCCAGCGGTGTGTAGGGTTCTGTCCAGCGGTGTGTAGGTTCTGTCCAGCCGTGGTTCTGTCCACGCGTGAGTAGGTTCTGTCCAGCCGTGGTTCTGTACAGCGCTGAGTAGGTTCTGTCCAGCGCTGAGTAGGTTCTGTCCAGCGGTGAGTAGGTTCTGTCCAGCGGTGAGTAGGTTCTGTCCAGCGGTGAGTAGGTTCTGTCCAGCGGTGAGTAGGTTCTGTCCAGCGGTGGTTCTGTCCAGCGGTGGTTCTGTCCAGCGGTGAGTAGGTTCTGTCCAGCGGTGGTTCTGTCCAGCGGTGGTTCTGTCCAGCGGTGGTGTTGGACCGTTGGAATCACAGTCGAGCGCTGTGTTGATTTCGTCGACTAAGGCCTCACTCACACTGTTGCAACATGCATACAACATTTGTCTTGTGTCTTGTCCGTGTTTAATGGCCGCCCCAATGCATTTCCAATGGAAGTCACATGGTTTGACAAAACATTTTTGTTTGATGGCTGTGTTCTGCCCCCCCCTCCCCCGCATCAAACAAAAATGTTTGGTCAAACCATGTGACTTCCATTGGAAATGCATTGGGGCGGCCATTAAACACGGACAAGACACAAGACAAAATGTTGTATGCATGTTGCAACAGTGTGAGTCTTATAGGTGTGAGTGAGGCCTAAGACGAAGAATGTTCGGCGGACTATACGTACCTTTTTCCAACTGACGGAAAACTACATGGAAACTAAATTAAAACTAAGCTATGATGACTAAAACTAAGACTAAGGGACTAGTGGACAAGAGATCCAGTATAAGTCAGTTTGTCTACACATTCACAC
>NW_027637413.1:0-7026 GCF_951216825.1 Electrona antarctica | reverse complement strand
GCACACACACACGCGCATACACACACACACACACACACACACACACACACACACACACACACACACACACACACACACACACACACACACACACACACACACACACACACACACACACACACACACACACACACACACACACACACACACACACACACACACACACACACACACACACAGCTCATACCCAGTGGTGGTCAGAACAAATGTTGATGCACTTTTAGTCAGTCTTTTGAATACAATTTAATTTAGTTTTAGTCACATTTTAGCCATGTGAAAAGTTGTAGTTTTAGTCTAGTTTAAGTCGACTGAATATCATCCGATTTCAGTAGACAAAAATCTAAAGTTGATTTCGTCGACAAATATGTATTTTGGCAGACCTTGATGGTGTCATAATGCCTGATTTTACACATGGTTGCATGCTGAAAATAGCCAATCTACAAGCTCAGAGCTTGTATTTTCAGAGCAAGCATGAACTGACTTGTCTTTTGAAGGCTGGACGCTATAGAGCGTCGCAGTCCCGCCCCCTGTCATGACGACGCCAGGCTCAGGAAATGAATCCCAATGCATTTTTCCCATAGACATTTCAAAAAGTATTTATTTAAAGACCTTTTAAGCGTCGTAGGAAGCCAACTCGAGTCGTGACAAATCATGACAATAAACACAATATTTTGGACCAAACAAATAATTACAAAGAAGAAAAACAACAAAAAGTGTTGTAACCTGCCGTTTTTTTCTTCTTTCTAATTCTTTGTTTGTCATGATTTGTCACGACAAGAGTTGGCTTTGTCTGCGGCGTAAACGTCTTTAAATAAATACTTTCTGAAAAGTCTATGAGGACAATGAACAGAGAATCATTTCCTGGGCCCTGGTAGGGGGCGGGACTGCGACGCTCTATAGCGGTGGCTAGAACCGGAGCTAAAATAAGGTCATTAATATTTGTTTAAACTCTGGATTAACGCTAATTTATCAAATCTCGGGATCTCGTGCCTGGCTACCTGTGCAAAGGTATACATTATCTCGGGCATAGCTACAGAGGAGTTAAAAGGAATATTTCACCCAAACACGACTGTCTTCCAAGCAATTGCTCACCACTCTCTATTCACACACGCCATTTTGGAACGAAACCTGGGTCCCGTCCCTACTTCCTTCACAGGTGTTACCGATGATGCTAACGGAGGCTCTGTTCCATTCTGGTCAAACAGAGTCAGGGGGCTGCTATTGTGCGTGTTGGCTCACTGGAAACACTCTGTCCTTGAGTGGGTTAAAAATGGCCCTGTGCGGGTGTGAGAGTGAACCAAATGGACCCGTGGGCCCTTTCTGAAACCAGTCCCTTGACTTGAAGTGCTCTCGGGAGGTTCCCTCGTCAGGAAGTTCCCCTCTCTGCCTACCATATAGTGTTCTTCTGTCTTGTCCCTCTCTGCCTACCGTAGTGTTGTTCTTCTGTCTTGTCCCTCTCTGCCTACCATATAGTGTTCTTCTGTCTTGTCCCTCTCTGCCTACCATATAGTGTTGTTCTTCGGTCTTGTCCCTCTCTGCCTACCGTAGTGTTGTTCTTCTGTCTTGTCCCTCTCTGCCTACCGTAGTGTTGTTCTTCTGTCTTGTCCCTCTCTGCCTACCGTAGTGTTGTTCTTCTGTCTTGTCCCTCTCTGCCTACCATATAGTGTTGTTCTTCTGTCTTGTCCCTCTCTGCCTACCGTAGTGTTGTTCTTCTGTCTTGTCCCTCTCTGCCTACCGTAGTGTTGTTCTTCTGTCTTGTCCCTCTCTGCCTACCGTAGTGTTGTTCTTCTGTCTTGTCCCTCTCTGCCTACCGTAGTGTTGTTCTTCTGTCTTGTCCCTCTCTGCCTACCATATAGTGTTGTTCTTCTGTCTTGTCCCTCTCTGCCTACCGTAGTGTTGTTCTTCTGTCTTGTCCCTCTCTGCCTACCGTAGTGTTGTTCTTCTGTCTTGTCCCTCTCTGCCTACCGTAGTGTTGTTCTTCTGTCTTGTCCCTCTCTGCCTACCGTAGTGTTGTTCTTCTGTCTTGTCCCTCTCTGCCTACCATATAGTGTTGTTCTTCTGTCTTGTCCCTCTCTGCCTACCATATAGTGTTCTGTCTTGTCCCTCTCTGCCTACCGTAGTGTTGTTCTTCTGTCTTGTCCCTCTCTGCCTACCGTAGTGTTGTTCTTCTGTCTTGTCCCTCTCTGCCTACCGTAGTGTTGTTCTTCTGTCTTGTCCCTCTCTGCCTACCGTAGTGTTGTTCTTCTGTCTTGTCCCTCTCTGCCTACCATATAGTGTTGTTCTTCTGTCTTGTCCCTCTCTGCCTACCGTATAGTGTTGTTCTTCTGTCTTGTCCCTCTCTGCCTACCGTATAGTGTTCTTCTGTCTTGTCCCTCTCTGCCTACCGTAGTGTTGTTCTTCTGTCTTGTCCCTCTCTGCCTACCGTATAGTGTTCTTCTGTCTTGTCCCTCTCTGCCTACCGTATAGTGTTGTTCTTCTGTCTTGTCCCTCTCTGCCTACCGTATAGTGTTGTTCTTCTGTCTTGTCCCTCTCTGCCTACCGTAGTGTTGTTCTTCTGTCTTGTCCCTCTCTGCCTACCATATAGTGTTCTTCTGTCTTGTCCCTCTCTGCCTACCATATAGTGTTGTTCTTCGGTCTTGTCCCTCTCTGCCTACCGTAGTGTTGTTCTTCTGTCTTGTCCCTCTCTGCCTACCATATAGTGTTGTTCTGTCTTGTCCCTCTCTGCCTACCGTAGTGTTGTTCTTCTGTCTTGTCCCTCTCTGCCTACCGTAGTGTTGTTCTTCTGTCTTGTCCCTCTCTGCCTACCGTAGTGTTGTTCTTCTGTCTTGTCCCTCTCTGCCTACCATATAGTGTTGTTCTTCTGTCTTGTCCCTCTCTGCCTACCATATAGTGTTGTTCTTCTGTCTTGTCCCTCTCTGCCTACCGTATAGTGTTGTTCTTCTGTCTTGTCCCTCTCTGCCTACCATATAGTGTTGTTCTTCTGTCTTGTCCCTCTCTGCCTACCGTATAGTGTTGTTCTTCTGTCTTGTCCCTCTCTGCCTACCGTAGTGTTGTTCTTCTGTCTTGTCCCTCTCTGCCTACCGTATAGTGTTGTTCTTCTGTCTTGTCCCTCTCTGCCTACCGTATAGTGTTGTTCTTCTGTCTTGTCCCTCTCTGCCTACCATATAGTGTTGTTCTTCTGTCTTGTCCCTCTCTGCCTACCGTATAGTGTTGTTCTTCTGTCTTGTCCCTCTCTGCCTACCATATAGTGTTGTTCTTCTGTCTTGTCCCTCTCTGCCTACCGTATAGTGTTGTTCTTCTGTCTTGTCCCTCTCTGCCTACCGTATAGTGTTGTTCTTCTGTCTTGTCCCTCTCTGCCTACCATATAGTGTTGTTCTTCTGTCTTGTCCCTCTCTGCCTACCGTATAGTGTTGTTCTTCTGTCTTGTCCCTCTCTGCCTACCGTAGTGTTGTTCTTCTGTCTTGTCCCTCTCTGCCTACCATATAGTGTTGTTCTGTCTTGTCCCTCTCTGCCTACCGTAGTGTTGTTCTTCTGTCTTGTCCCTCTCTGCCTACCGTAGTGTTGTTCTTCTGTCTTGTCCCTCTCTGCCTACCATATAGTGTTGTTCTGTCTTGTCCCTCTCTGCCTACCGTATAGTGTTGTTCTTCTGTCTTGTCCCTCTCTGCCTACCATATAGTGTTCTTCTGTCTTGTCCCTCTCTGCCTACCGTAGTGTTGTTCTTCTGTCTTGTCCCTCTCTGCCTACCGTAGTGTTGTTCTTCTGTCTTGTCCCTCTCTGCCTACCGTAGTGTTGTTCTTCTGTCTTGTCCCTCTCTGCCTACCGTATAGTGTTGTTCTTCTGTCTTGTCCCTCTCTGCCTACCGTAGTGTTGTTCTTCTGTCTTGTCCCTCTCTGCCTACCGTAGTGTTGTTCTTCTGTCTTGTCCCTCTCTGCCTACCGTAGTGTTGTTCTTCTGTCTTGTCCCTCTCTGCCTACCATATAGTGTTCTTCTGTCTTGTCCCTCTCTGCCTACCATATAGTGTTCTTCTGTCTTGTCCCTCTCTGCCTACCGTAGTGTTGTTCTTCTGTCTTGTCCCTCTCTGCCTACCGTAGTGTTGTTCTTCTGTCTTGTCCCTCTCTGCCTACCGTAGTGTTGTTCTTCTGTCTTGTCCCTCTCTGCCTACCGTAGTGTTGTTCTTCTGTCTTGTCCCTCTCTGCCTACCATATAGTGTTCTTCTGTCTTGTCCCTCTCTGCCTACCATATAGTGTTCTTCTGTCTTGTCCCTCTCTGCCTACCGTAGTGTTGTTCTTCTGTCTTGTCCCTCTCTGCCTACCGTAGTGTTGTTCTTCTGTCTTGTCCCTCTCTGCCTACCGTAGTGTTGTTCTTCTGTCTTGTCCCTCTCTGCCTACCGTAGTGTTGTTCTTCTGTCTTGTCCCTCTCTGCCTACCATATAGTGTTCTTCTGTCTTGTCCCTCTCTGCCTACCGTAGTGTTGTTCTTCTGTCTTGTCCCTCTCTGCCTACCGTAGTGTTGTTCTTCTGTCTTGTCCCTCTCTGCCTACCGTATAGTGTTGTTCTTCTGTCTTGTCCCTCTCTGCCTACCGTATAGTGTTCTTCTGTCTTGTCCCTCTCTGCCTACCGTAGTGTTGTTCTTCTGTCTTGTCCCTCTCTGCCTACCGTATAGTGTTGTTCTTCTCAGACTCAGCTCCCTGACACACGTCTGATTTACTCGTAGAACAGATCTGTGTGTTTTTTATCCATTACATAAGCATCTTATGGTGTGACAGGAACCAGTCATGAACAAACCTAAAAATGAACGCATCCATAAACAATGCACGACGAGCCGACGACGTGCTGTAAGCTTGTAGATAATAGATGGGCTATTTTCTGCACGCGCTCCGCTGTACGGCGAGGTATAATCACATCTCCAGATTGAGTTTAGTTCATGGCTGGCAGAGAGTGGGCCAGTGGCTGATAGGAATATTTTGGCATTGCTGAGCTGCAACGAATCTGTGACTGTGTTCACAGCATAGCTCTGGTCCATAGCGACGCACAGCGATTTGGCGACACACACACACACACACACACACACACACACACACACACACACACACACACACACACACACACACACACACACACACACACACACACACACACACACACACACACACACACACACACACACACACACACACACACACACACACACACACACACACACACACCTCGGTAGGAAACTATAGCTTATTTGATGCTGCCATTCTGCTTCCGCAAACAATAATCACGGGCACCCAAAGCACGCCAGGTGAAACCGTTTGGCCGGTTTAGCCGACGAAACCGTAAAGATTACATGAAAACGTATCAACCTCAAATACCGAAAAAAACGCACAACCTTATCTACAATGAGAGGTCTATGGATGCTAAACCTTATCTACAATGAGAGGTCTATGGATGCTAAACCTTATCTACAATGAGAGGTCTATGGATGCTAAACCTTATCTACAATGAGAGGTCTATGGATGCTAAACCTTATCTACAATGAGAGGTCTATGGATGCTAAACCTTATCTACAATGAGAGGTCTATGGATGCTAAACCTTATCTACAATGAGAGGTCTATGGATGCTAAACCTTATCTACAATGAGAGGTCTATGGATGCTAAACCTTATCTACAATGAGAGGTCTATGGATGCTAAACCTTATCTACAATGAGAGGTCTATGGATGCTAAACCTTATCTACAATGAGAGGTCTATGGATGCTAAACCTTATCTACAATGAGAGGTCTATGGATGCTAAACCTTATCTACAATGAGAGGTCTATGGATGCTAACCTTATCTACAATGAGAGGTCTATGGATGCTAACCTTATCTACAATGAGAGGTCTATGGATGCTAAACCTTATCTACAATGAGAGGTCTATGGATGCTAAACCTTATCTACAATGAGAGGTCTATGGATGCTAAACCTTATCTACAATGAGAGGTCTATGGATGCTAGCGGCGGAAGCTAAAAAATAAGGTCAACTCTCGTGTATCTCAGATGGAATGAAAAGCTTTCCACAAGATATCTCAAGGAAAGCACGGAATGGGTTCATTAGTATCATCGATAACACCTGTGAAGGAAGTAGGGAAGTCCTTTCCAAAATGGCGTGTGTGCATGGAGCCCCGGCGGGGGCGCCTCACTGGCGGCAGTGACAACAACAACAACACACAGAGGAATTCATTGGCGTAACGACTACATTGGGGGAGAAAATGGGGTAAAAAAAGTATACTAGCCGGTGCCGTCATCCCCTCCCCCCACAAATATGGAGATGGTCTATTTTTGGGCTAGCGTTTGCCCTAGAATAGGGATGCTAGGTTGCACGTGGTTCAGAGAATGCTGCGCTGTTTGACGAGCATATGGCCGCGTTACAGTACAGCCATGTGTCCAGATGGCTGCACACGCTTACAGCGCGGGCACCTTTGTATTACTATGCTCGTGAGGACGTTGGCACTTGAGGACCTCCGTTTCATGAATGCCGTTTTTTAACCCTGAAGCCGAAAATAGCCGATCTACAAGCAACACTAAGGCTGCACAATATATCCTTAATATTATTGTATCGTTATCGAGGTATGAACATGCGTGTAGACCAAAGCATGTGAGCGGCGCGGAGCGGCCGAGGAATCCGCTCTCCACTCTCGGTGGCTTTTTGTCCCGCTTGTCATTCGCTCCGCGCCGCTGGAGTGAACGTCGAACATGACCATCGTGAGTGATATTGACTTTTTAAATAATGTTTAGCTATAGTTGTAAATAATGTTAAACACGTAAAATATAGAATGAGACATTTTAACGGTAATATCGTGTAGGTTAGAGCATATGCCTTTCATGCGGAAGGCTGTGCGTTCAAACCCGGCCTGGCGTCGACGCCAGCGAGGGCATGATGCGGTCGCAACGGGTTCCTGCCGCCAAATCAAATGGGTTCAGATCTTAGAGTATATATGAATAGAGACGTCACCCGAGTTCTCCTCCCATCCACTTGCATTAAGTTGCTCAGAAGCGCATGA